>NW_028270177.1:7187442-7353276 GCF_037043375.1 Chiloscyllium plagiosum | reverse complement strand
ACTTTTATTCCTCAACATTATCCAAGAATTGTACAGAAATTCTTGTACGTAAGATGTCGCCATAAGACTACAGACAGTGTAAAAGCTTTTCACTGTACTCCTCCAATGGAGTACAAATGACAAGAAAAAGGATGAAGTGTATTTTATAGGAGGCCATTTAAGTCTCTCAAAAGTGTGCTCTGCCATTTAACTGTCTTTACTGATTTTCTACCTCAAAGCCATTTCTCACCATAAAAGGAGCTACTACAGAACAAAAGCTATATACTAAAGGTGTGCAATACTGTCTAGCATGCATTGCAGTTTGGTGCATTGGTCAAAATGGCTATTCATATTAACACCAAGGAGAAAACACAACAGGGATAGACAGCCTATTAATTTTAACACAGTTGGTAGAATCACCAACATGTTTTGGATGTTCCTGACAGATTACAAGAGTTCATTTATCAGGACAGAATGAACATACTAAAGAAAAGAAAATGCAAGGGTGACCTAATAAAGATCTTTAAAATTAAGGAAGACTTTAATATGGTGAATACATAGAAAATGTATTTACCCTTGTGAGGAGGGTAAAATCCAAGGCTATGGGTATAAGGTAGCCACTGAGAAATCAAAGAGAGGATTTCAGGAGACACCTCTTTGTCCAGAGAATTCTAGGGAATTCGGAACAAGTCACCACAGGGAGCGGTGAAAACAAAGAAAGTATAGATACAATTCAGGAGATTAAAAACAAGAGGCGGACGGGAGTAGAGCGTAATGCTGATAAAGAAGGATGGAGGAACGTTCAAAGGGTCAGACTGTGCCTATCTTTGTGCTCTACATTCTGACACTGGTGTGATTGTGCTCATTTGTATGCTGCATATTGTACGCTGCATATTGTATGCTGCATATTGTATGCAATTCTATGAATCTGTTGCACTTATGCAGCAAATGTCTTCAAAGTTTGTGAGAAGATTTGTAGCTCGGGTGCTCATGTTGTGGTTCTGCTCGCCGAGCTGGGAATTTGTGTTGCAGACATTTCGTCCCGTCTAGGTGACATCCTCAGTGCTTGGGAGCCTCCTGTGAAGCGCTTCTGTGATCTTTCCTCCGGCATTTATAGTGATTTGAATCTGCCGCTTCCGGTTGTCAGTTCCAGCTGTCCGTTGCAGTGGTTGGTATATTGGGTCCAGGTCGATGTGCTTATTGATTGAATCTGTGGATGAGTGCCACGCCTCTAGGAATTCCCTGGCTGTTCTCTGTTTGGCTTGTCCTATAATAGTAGTGTTGTCCCAGTCGAATTCATGTTGCTTGTCATCTGTGTGTGTGGCTACTAAGGATAGCTGGTCGTGTCGTTTCGTGGCTAGTTGGTGTTCATGGATGCGGATCGTTAGCTGTCTTCCTATTTGTCCTATGTAGTGTTTATATTAGATTAATTACAGTGTGGAAACACGCCCTTCGGCCCAACAAGTCCACACCGACCCGCCGAAGCGCAACCCACCCATACCCCTACACTTAACCCTTCACCTAACACTACGGGCAATTTAGCATGGCCAATTCACCTGACCTGCACATCTTTGTGACTGTGGGAGGAAACCGGAGCACCTGGAGGAAACCCACGCAGACACGGGGAGAACGTGCAAACTCCACACAGTCAGTCGCCTGAGGCGGGATTTGAACCCGGGTCTCTGGTGCTGTGAGGCAGCAGTGCTAACCACTGTGCCGTGTTCTGTGCAGTCCTTGCATGGGATTTTGTACACTACATTGGTTTTGCTCATGCTGGGTATGGGGTCCTTCGTTCTAGTGAGTTGTTGTCTGAGAGTGGCTGTTGGTTTATGTGCTGTTATGAGTCCTAGTGGTCGCAGTAGTCTGGCTGTCAGTTCGGAAATGCTCTTGATATACGGTAGTGTGGCTAGTCCTTTGGGTTATGGCATGTCCTCGTTCCGTTGTCTTTCCCTTAGGCATCTGTTGACAGATAACCAGGTTTGACCTACAAAGAGTGAAACCTGAAAGCAACAACACCCCCAGATTCTATGGACTATCTAAAGTGCACAAACCAGACATCCCACTCAGACCCATAGTATCACTACCAGGGACACCATCACACAAACTGGCTAAAGAACTACCGCAGAAACTGAAACACCTGATCAGCGGATCCAGACACTCTATACAATCAACACAGGAATTCTTGGACATCATCAGAAATATACACATAGACAAGAAACAAACCATGGTCTCATTCGATGTAACGGAACTGTTCACCTCTATCGACAAAACCCTAGCCAGAGAAACAATAGCCAACCTGCTGGACATACAGAACAGACAACAGGACGGGGAACCTATCAATAAAGTCGGCATACTCAAACTACTGGACCTGTGCCTCACAACACACTTCACATTCAACAACCAAATATATGAACAAATCAACAGCACACCCATGGGCTCTCACCCATCTCTGGACTCATAGCAGAAGCGGTAATGCAAAGATTAGAACAAACAGTCTTACCGCAAATTCAACCCAAACTCTGGGTCAGATATGTAGATGACACCTTCGTAATCATTAAGAACACAGAAATAGAGAACACACAACGGATCATCAATGCCACACTCACAGGAATCCGATTCACTCGAGAGGAAGAAAAGGACAACCAACTCCCATTCCTGGACGTGATGGTACAGAGAACACCTAACGGAGAATTCACCACAAAAGGTATAAAGGAAAACCACAAACACAGACCAAGTCCTAAACTACGAAAGCAACCACCCCAACACACACAAAAGTTGCATCAAGACACTATTCAAAAGAGCCACAACACACTGCAGTACACCAGAACTGCAAAAAGAAGAACACGTATACAATGTATTCGCCAAAAACGGATACCCGCACAATTTCATCAACAGATACCTAAGGGAAAGACAACGGAACGAGGACATGCCACAACCCAAAGGACTAGCCACACTACCATACATCAAGAGCACTTCCGAACTGACAGCCAGACTACTGCGACCACTAGGACTCATAACAGCACACAAACCAACAGCCACTCTCAGACAACAACTCACCAGGATGAAGGACCCGATACCCAGCATGAGCAAAACCAATGTAGTGTACAAAATCCCATGCAAGGACTGCAGAAAACACTACATAGGACAAACAGCTAACGATACGCAACCACGAACACCAACTAGCCACGAAACGACACGACCAGCTATCCTTAGTAGCCATACACACAGATGACAAGCAACATGAATTCGACTGGGACAACACTACTATTATAGGACAAGCCAAACAGAGAACAGCCAGGGAATTCCTAGAGGCATGTCACTCATCCTCAGATTCAATCAATAAGCACATCGACCTGGACCCAATATACTGGTCACTGCAACGGACAGCTGGAACTGACAACCGGAAGCGGCAGATTCAAACCACTACAAATGCCGGAGGAAAGATCACAGAAGCGCTTCACGGGAGGCTCCCAAGCACTGAGGATGTCACCTAGACAGGGGACGAAACGTCTGCAACACAAATTCCCAGCTCGGTGAACAGAACCACAACAGCAAATGTCTGCTTGTCCTTCTTTCCCTCACATCACCCTTGGGGAGTTGAGGTAAGATATTTTTATCTTTTCACAAAGGTTTTGTTTGCCAGGAAGTACAGCACATACTCTTGGGCATTGCGCCAATGAAGGCAGTGGGATCATCAGGTGCTAGGATAAGCAGTTGATAAAGTACGTGAGAGTCAACCAGCACAAGCAGGCCACCACATTCTAGACAGATTAATTCTTTATCTTTTACTGCATGAACACTCACTCAAGGCAGTTTCTTGAAAATTTAGGTGGAAGAGTAAGTTTGCAATACAGCCAGATTCTCAAGCTGGGAAACAGCTCCTCAACATGAACCTTCCCGTTATAGCTTACATCAACGTGACTACTTAGTGCTGAGACATCACTTTGTATTGTTTAAAAAAAGGCAACTCCTGGTCTAATGATAGATCCAGCCTTCACATCTACAATACAGAGCCTTCTACCAACGGTAGCTGTGTGTTAAATGAAAAGTTAGGCCTGGATTTGCAGATGGGGTACAACATAACTATGAAGTACAAATGAAAAGGCGAAATTTCGATAAACTTGAATTACAGGGAGTGAAGCATCTCTCAAACTCCTGCCATGATCATCTAGTTGGGTCTGGCAGAGACACCAGAGACCAAAAGGAACTAGCAAATTAATTGTTACATGTAGGGATAATTGGGTGAGCACTTGACTGATGTGTACAAAGAACAAGTAAATCACCTGGTAAGCTAAGATATTGAATGTCAATTGGATTCTAATCACAGTTGATATTTTACTTGGGGCTAATTCTATACTTAAACATCCAAATAAATATCGCAATGAAAGGTACTGGCCAACAGTGGACTTTGTGGAGTCTAAGTGGAATCAAAGAAACTTTGACCAGAAAAGTGAAACTCTAGACTGTCTATCCAGCATTTACTCTCTGGCATTTGACACCTTCCAGTCATATGTCTTCAGATAATTACTTTCTCCCAATCGTCCTGCAGCAGTCGACTTCTTACTATGAAATAGTCCCATAAGCATCCCTCTTAACTTCCTTAAGTCACCAAATTTCACTGACTAGCCTATATTTTGAATATTAATTGGCTTCTAACCACAGTTAACATTTTACTTGGGCTAATTCTATTCTTAAACAACCAGAGAATAACATTTCTCCAAGATCCTGATCAACATTGCTTCCCAGGTAAACACTGTCAAAAAACCTAGATAAAGCTATTACAAACATATATCAATATATTTACAGCAGTGGTGGATAGAGTTTTGGATATCAAAGGTACTAAAGGAATTGGTGATGTGCAGGAAAGTAAAAATGTAGAATGGATACATTGACCAAGGTCCAAGGGTCTACTCTTGCTCTGACACTCATGACCTTAACTGCTAATTCATCTTAAATCTGTTTGTGGTTGACTGCTTTCACAAAGTGGCTATTCTAATCACTTATGAACAGTGCATTCAGTTCAGAAGTAACTCATTTTTACATTGTGCAAAAGCATCACAAACATGAAGTGGTTTTATACTCAGCAGTGAATCTTCAATAGCACAGTCCAAACCCATGAACCCTTCAATCTAGAGGGGCCAAATCAAACGCTATCTTGACATGGAACCATATTAGCTGAAAATGTGTTGCTGGAAAAGCACAGCAGGTGAAGGGCTTATGCCCGAAACATCGATTCTCCTGTTCCTTGGATGCTGCCTGACCTGCTGCGCTTTTCCAGCAACACATTTTCAGTTCTGATCTCCAGCATCTGCAGTCCTCATTTTCTCCTCCATGGAACCATATTATCAAGCCTTCATCATTGGTGGGCAAATATTCTGGAGCTCCCTCCCTACAGTACTGTGGGTGCACTGACACCACCTAGACGGCACCAGTTAAAACCAGTGGCTCACCACCACCTTCACAATGACAATTAATGCTGACCTTGTGATTAACACCCCAAATTCATGAATGAATAAATTTTAAAAATAACAACATTGTTATCAAGATGATTGTCAATTAGACAGTGGAGACACTCTAAAATTATGGGAGAATCCAGTCATTACTATCTCCCTGAAGAACCTGGTCCAACATTCAATATTGGTTACTTCTGCTCTGTTCAACTTTGACTTTCTGCACATTTTTTTGGAAAGGAAATATGGGATGTGGTTAGGCCAGCAGTTATTTCCAGTCTCTAATTGCCCAGAGATGATTGCGAGTCAACTACATTGCTGTGGATCTGGAGTTACACGTAGGCCAGACCAGATAAGGATGGTAGATCTTCTTTCCTTAAGGACATTAGTGAACCAGATGGGTTTTTACAACACTCGACAGCAGCTACACTAAACTGAGTCAACTGATGGAATTAGCATGCTCCAAGATTTCCAAGCTGATTACCTTATTCTGCCAAAAGATGCTGAGGATAGGTCTAACTCAGAAGATAGAAACTGTTGAGCCCATTTATCGCATTAATTCTCTCCTATAGAGGAGTACACAGAGAATACAGGCTTGGTAGAATCTCAGTTTAGATTAGATTCCTTAAGTGTGGAAACAGCCCTTCGGCCCAAACAGTCCACACCAACCCTCCGAAGAGTAACCCACCCAGATCCGTTTCCCTCTGACTAATGCACCTAATACTATGGCCAATCTTTGTGACTGTGTAAGGAAAACACAGCACCTGGAGGAAACCCACACAGACACAGGGAGAATGTGCAAACTACACACAGATAGTCACCCGAGGTGGTAACTGAACCCGGGTCCCTGGCGCTGTGAGGGAGCAGTGCTAACCACTGAGCCACCATGCTGCCCTGGCCACTTAGTATCTGATCAGGTTGCTGTTGTAACCAATAGGTGCTGATTGCAGCATCAAGTGGTTGTGGAATGGAGATATGTGAAGCTATCACCAACACCAAGTGTCACACATGGAAAAAAAGAAGAACAGGAGGGTCAGACATCCTGCTGACTCAGAGCTGGCTCTGAGGGAGCTGGATCAGTGTCTAGGACCCTCCATGTATGAATAAAGGGTGACTTGGTGAAGGGATACCGGCCTCTTTGGAGTTATGTTCTCCAATGATTGCACAACGATCAGCCCCATTCATGAATCGCAGATACTGATGCAGTTAAAAAAAAACACCAAGTGTCACAAGGTCAATGATGACAGAATGGTGATATGGCAACAACCTGGATGGACCATGACATTTCTCTGTCTGATGGTCAAACCAAACTCTTCACCTGCCAATGAAGGTTATCCTCAAAGAATGTTACTGTAGCATCATCAGTAAACAGCGAATAAATAAAGATCCAAAGCAATGATGTCACTTATTCTGAACACACAATAGCAGTACAAAAAGACTGAAAAATCTTGAAGATGCAATTGTTGAAAGGAGAAGTATTGTCACTTTCTTAAAGCTAGCTTGCCTCAGTTCCCAGTGATCCTGCTTTTCAAGACCCATCTAGGACAGAGTCATAGAGAGGTACAACACAGAAACAGACCCTTTGGTCCAACTTGTCCATACCGATCAGATGTCCAAATTAATCTCGTCTCATTTGCCAACATTTGGCCATTATCCCTCCAAACCCTCCCTATTCATATACCCATCCAGATGTCTTTTAAATGTTGCAATTGTACCAGCCTCCAACAATTCCTCTAGCAGCTCATTCCATGCACGCAACACCCTCTGCGTGAAAAGGTTGCCCCTTGGGTCCCTTTTGTATCTTTCCCCTCTCACCTTAAACCTATGCCTGCTAGTTTTGGACTCCCCTACCTCAGGGAAAAGACCTTGTCTATTTACCCTATCCATGTTCCTTATGATTTTATAAACCTCTATAAAGTCACCCCTCAGTCTCTGACAATCCAGGGAAAATTGCCCCAGCCTATTCAGCCTCTCCCTATAGCTCAAACACTGCAACCTTGGCAACATCCTTGTAAATCCTTTCTGCACCCTTTCAAGTTTCAAAACAACTTTCCTAAAGCAGGAAGAGTAGAATTGCACATAGTATTCCAAAAATGGCCTAACCAATGTGCTGTACAGCCGCAACAGTCCCAACTCCTATACTCAATGCTCTGACCAATAGAAGCAAACTTCCAAACACCTTCGTCACTATCCTATCTACCTGGGCCTCCACTTCAAGGACTATGAACCTGTGCTGCAAGTCTCTTTGTTCAGCAACACTCCCAGGACCTTACCATTAACTGTATAAGGCCTGCCCTGATTTGCCTTTCCAAAATGCAGCACCTTGCATTTATCTAAATTAAACTCCATCTGCCATTCTTCGGCTCATTGACCCATCTGATCAAGATTCCTTTGTAATCTGAGGTAACCTTCTTCGCTGTCCACGACACCTGCAATTTTGGTGTCATCTGCAAACTTACTAACCATACTTCTTAAGTTCACATCTAAATCATTTTATATGAATGACAAAAAAAACAGTGGACCCAGCACTGATCCTTCATAAAGTTTTACAGCATGGAAACAGATCCCTCAGACCAACCAGTTCACACCGACCATAACGCCAAACGAAACTTGTCCCGCCTGCCTGCTCCTGGCCCATATCTCTGCAAACGCTTTCTATTCATGTACTTATCTAAATATCTTTTAAATGTTGCAACTGTACCCCCATCCACCACTTCCTCCAGAAGTTTATTCCACACACTGTAAAACGGTTGAGTCCATAAACTTACATTGGTGCTTGTGTGACATCGGTGAGAAAATGTTATATTGTCTGATACTGTGTCTTTTGACTATGATGTTAAATCGATGCCCTGTATACGCATTCAATTCCACTGCATTATGCAAATTGGAAAATATTGTTTTGGTGGCCTCACAAACATGTCACACCAATCAAAACAGATATGATTAAGTAATTTATGTTTGAATCGGTTTACTGCATACAAAATGGCCACTGTCCTGCAACAAACTACACTTGCATAGCACCTTTAACATAATAGGTCATCCATTGGCATTTCAGAGGAAAGAACAGAATAAGCGATGGGAGAATTAATAACAAAGTCGACCATAATCTCATGTAAACAGATAGATGTGAAAAGAGAGGTCACTAGATTAGCATTCAAGAACTAAGATTCAAATCCCACCTTGGCAGATGATGAAATATGATTTCAACCAAACAAAATCCATAAGTAAAAAAGCTTGCTTACTGGCGACCATAAGCTACAGGAGTAAAATTAGGCCATTCAGCCCATTGAGTCTGCTCTCCCATTTGATCATGACTGATATATTTGTCAACCCCATTAACCTGCCTTCTTCCTTTAACCTTTGATTCCCTTCCTAATCAAAAATCTGAATTAGACTTGACCTCCACACCCTTCTGCGACAATAAATTTCACAGATTCACCATCCTCTGGCTGAAGGAATTCTTCCTCATCTCAGTTCTAAAGGGTCATCCCTTCCCTCTGAGACTGTGCCCTCGGGTTCAGTATAAACTATATAAAACTGTCATTTGATGTAAAAATCCATCTGGTTCACTAATGTCCTTTAGGAAAAGAAATTTATCATCCTTATCTGATCAGGACTACATGCGAATCCAGAGCAATACGGTTGACTTTTAACTGTCTGGGCAATAAATGCTGGCCGAGCAAGTGATGCCTATATTCAAAGAACAAGTAAAAGAAAGAAATCAAACATAACTTAACATAACATAAGGAAGTGTAGTTGGCCATTTAGCTCTGAGTCTGCATCACCTTTCCACAAGATAATGGCCAATCTACATCAACTCCAATTTCGCACACTATCCCCAAATCCTAACACAAAACAAACTACACCAGACAGCTGGAAGATCTGTCAGAATTGAAGAGGTCAGGGAAGTGGGAGGGTGAGAATAAACAGGAAGCCAGAGTCACCATCAAAAACTCGGGAAATGTATTCTACGGACCAATATTTATACAAGTGTATGACTCAATGTAGTTGCGTGTTGTGAAGATGGCGATAAACGGGTTGAGGTAATGATGGATTACTGCTGAATTCCAGCTCTTGTTTTCCACCACTGGAGGCTGACCCTTCAGATCTAACATTTATAAAGCCTGAAGAACTTTTCTAAAATGTTCTCTTCCTGGTCATGTTCTCTTCTCTTTCACCATGTGTTCACTCATTTCTTTTTGGAGCCCCCGTTAACCCTTCCAAAAGATGTTAAATGAGAGGGACACTGTAGAAATACAAGTTATCACTGTACAAGAGGTCATTAAAATGCCTCAAAGCTCAGAAGAGGACCTCACTCTCACTGGCTCTTCATTTAGCAAAAATTGTCACCATCGAAGCTAACAAAAAAGGATTAATTTTACTAAAAATAAATAATTGAATTAAGCAATTAAATGGATTGAGAACAAGTTGTTAACATTATCGGTGTTCCTGAGTCAGCAGTGATCAACAGCAATCTTCCTTGTATTCCTGCCTTTCATGTAACAAAACATCTCTCAGCATTTCACAGAAGAACAGCATTAGGAATGGTCAAGTAATCCAGTGCAGAGAGATTACTAAATATTATGAAAACTGGAGCTTTGAGAAGGTTATATCCTCATTAAAATAGCTCGCTGTTAAGATAAACCATAGGAATACAAGAACAGGAGGAGCTGATCTCGTTCTCAAGTGTATGCTGTTTTTCAATGAACAACAATCCAGCTTGATTTCCTATCGTTTGCTTCAATACCCTTGGCTAACCAAAATCTATCTTTTGGAGTTTTAAAATTACTAATTGGTAAATGGCCACTTACAAGAGTGGGGCGGGTCAAACTTTCTGCCATAATGTGTGAAGAATTGTTTTCTAATTTCACTCCTGAAAAAGATCTGGTCCCAACTGTTTGACTGTGCCTCCAGTGCTATTTCCCCAATTTAGGATTGATTAACAGAGATTGTTATTTCCCGGTTCATCCAGAGTATCTTTAAATAAAAAGATGATCATTGAGGTCAGATACCAAATTCAACCAACATGTCCTTTGGTAACATGAATTCGCTTCAACAGGGTGACTTTACCTGATGTGTCAATGCTAATGTTAGCTATTGTAACATATGAAACTGGGCATGAATATTGTGAAATTGAAGAAGCCAAGCTTGAATGCTTCCATGCTACATTGTCCAGTCACTTACTTGCATAAAGCACATGTGGAACAGCTAAGGCAGTGTTTAAAAATTAAAATTCGAAATCTTCCAAAACAGCTAGAACTGTACTATTAAAGGAAAAATTCAACAAAGCATGATTAATTGCTCCTACCCCTTTCTCTGACATGTGCCAATCCACCTCAAAGTATATTCATCAACTTTGTAACAGTTTCGGCTTTGCACAGTTGCTAAACTGGTGTATGCAAATTGAGTATTAAGATGACTCCAGGTCATGGAGCAGTTTTCTAGGTGTCAGCCTAATACTACACTACTCCTGAGAGACTAGAACATGCCTTTGTCTTCACCCTAAACACATGCCTTTTAATGGCAAAGCAAAAACTGACCTCATGGTAAAATCCATCACTTTGCAAATCGTTAACAGCTCCCAAAAGCAAGTAGCTCTGACCCTCTACCAGTGAATATGAGGTCGGAGGCACTTTAATCAGTTCCTCACTATTAATATCAGTTATAGTATAAGATTACACCACGATAGTGTTTCAGTGCCAGTCTGGTCACATCTTGACTGCACCATGTGCTTATGACATCACAGCATGGGCTAACAAACTGGGTTGTACAATCTCTACAGAGTTCATGGTAACCCCAGCAGCCTGTCTGCCCGTCCAGAGCTTTGTACATTCACCCCATAAACAATGACGCTGAGTCTACGTGTCTTTTAACTCTCTTGTTAACCCTGTTTCATGTGGATGCTGTGCTATAATAAAGAAGTGTTTCTTCCAATAGCAGCATTGGTTCACCCAGCCTCCAATAGGTAGTCACTGAGAGTATGCTATTATTTGGGGCTGAGGGGGTCCCCAAATGCCCTCCGACATTAGGGCAACATCCCAGCCTCTGAATCCCATTCCAGGACTCAACAGCCTCAAACAAACAATGTGCCCTCTAAGCGCTACAGTCACAGTGCAAGATTCCGTGGAGACTTTCTCAGCATTGATTCCCAGTTTTAGAATTCACTGCCGTGGATGGATGTTGGATGCCCAGCAGGAAAAAAACTGAGGAAACGTTGGCCATGGAAGAGGCCCATTGTAACATGCCCAAATTGTTCTCAGCCTGTAAATCCTTCTTCCAACACATGACAATGGCAGGCACCATGAACAGGAGAGATTCTTAGTCGTTCAGGTAATGGGAAAACAGTTGGATCTTCTCCCATCAACATCCATAGTTCCAGGTTCCAATGCACATATGTTGCCAACGTAACTGAAGCCTCCTAAGTGACACACCACCGCAAACCCCAGGAGTATATGAAAATAAAATGTCACGGTGCTTCCCCCACACACTCGCAGATACAACACTTAGACACACATCACAGTTACCTTGGTACAGACAACGTATTAACGTTGCTCACTTAACAACCCATCTAAACGTATAGTGCCACTCTACAACAGGCAAACTATCCTACTCTGCGTCCTAAGGGTACATCTAAGTGCAACTTCCAACTGTCAAATAGACGAGAGCAGTTGCACACAAAACATTCCATGCTGAATGCAGGTGGCTTTTTGACATTCCTCACCTTCCTTAACCCTCAGTTCCAGACATCCAAAATAAACTCAAAAAAGGAGACACCAAACTCGAATAAAATTTGGGTTGCGTCAACAGCAAAATTCTGGAATTCACTTTTGAAATTGGAAAGTAGTAACCTTCTAAAAGACAATTTGTTCGTCTGGAAACTCCTATCTCCTTCAAGAATTTTTTTTTTCCCCCATTACCAGAATTTTCTTTTGAAATCAAAACACAGCGTCTTTACCTGGGGATGGTTATGCATTTGGTGTTAATACTCTGCGTGGTAATTGCTTTCTCCAACTCGTCCAACTGGCCGGTTTTCTTCAGCTTTTTCACCAAACTTTTAACCGCTTTCTCACACCATTTCTCCTCCTGGCCGTTTTGTTCTCCTTTCTTCCAGCCCAGGAGACGTTTGACAATCGGCGGAGTGAAAGGCAGGATCGAAGACATTTCCCGCACGGGGTTGGCTTATTCCGTCTTTAATTCTTTTTTTTAAAAAAAAAACAACAACAAAAAAAAACTCTATTTTAAAAAAAAACACACACACACGCACGCACAAACTCCGAGCCCAAGATCGCGTTCCCCTCAAGACTTTCCCGAAGTTTCTTCAAAACTTTCTCCTCAGTCTGACTGCAGCCCGGCCGCACCACCCCTCCTGAAAGGGGGAGGTGGGGGGGGCGCGAGCTCCGTAACCCTCCGCTCCCTCAATCGAGTGCCTCCGCCTATCCTGGCCTTGCCGTCGGTAAACGCGCCGGCTTCTGGCCCCCCCCCTCCCCTCTCTCCTTTCACGTTTTACGCAAGCTGGGAAAAAATTCAAAGGGAGGGAAGTTACTTTTTTTTTTCCTCTTTCCTCCCCCCCCCCCCGGGGTTAAAACAAAAAAAAGTTGCTCCTTTTTTTTTAAAAGTCTGCTGCTGAAATCACTCCGCCGGAGTTGGTGGGGGTGTTGATGTGATCCGCCGCCCACTCTCAGATCAACTTTCGAGAGTCTTGTCTGATGTAAATTACTTTACAAGCCGGCTGTAGCAGAGGAGACTGAGCAGCCAGTGTTTTGTGTGTATGTGTGTGTGAGAGAGAGAGAGACAGGGAGAGAGAAAAAAAGTGTCATTGCCTAGACCTACCCCCCTCCCTTTCAACACCAATCACAGAGAAGCCTATGAAAGCTTCACATTTAACCCAGCCCAGAATTAGAATTTCACTGAGACTCTACACATCTCCTCAAAAATGCAGCAGTAATTTCATGACCACATTCTTAAACTGACCTGTTAAATGCTAATCAGCTAGCTGGGATCAATAACCTTTTTTTTATTGGGGTGTGGTTCATACTTGCAGAGGAATAGATTAATTGTGCTGCAGTTCATCATTGGAGTGAGGCAACCCATTTTTTTAAAATTACATTTTAGTCTGTTTTCATTTCCCAAACAAAATGGTTGCTACTAAATCTGGTCTAGTTAGTTATATTCTGACTGAAGGCTGAGAGGTTGGAGGTCTGGGTTCCCTGCTTTTCAAACTGGTTTGATTCCCCGGTGGTTTGCTGACTTGTTCAAATTGTTATCTTTCTGATGACACATTTCTCTCCAATTTTCTGGTTAACCAATCGATGTGAAACCAAGATGCCACGTGTTGCTGATAAAAATGAATAAGCTGTAATAAAAGTTTTTTTTAGAAAAGTGGAGTTGAGGTTTAACAAAACAACTGTGATCTCATTGAATGGCAAAACAGACTCGATGGGCTGAATGGACCACTTCTGCTCTTATATCTTATGGCTTTAACATCTAAATCATGAGCAGTACACAGGGAACATCTCAGAGTAAACAGCTATTTTTAATCAGCCTGTTGAAACACAAGTATGACACACCTTTAGGCCAGGTGAACCTGGACCTTCTGGACCAGAATTGGGATGTTAACACGGTACCATGATTTACACCCAGGACAATGGATTAACAATCCACCACCTTAACCTTGGGCACCACTTTGTTACACACTGATTCAATAAACCCTGCCTAAATGTTAAAAATTGTCCTCTGCTGAGTGGTCTAAGATATTGAAGAAGACAAGGAAGTTCTCCTGAGATCGCTATGCCCAACCAGTCACACGTCACACCAACCAGCGACACACTCCCCCCTTGCCAATCACTGCAAAAATAAAACCTTTCATTGCTGTTTGTTCGATATTGTCAACACTAAATGGTAATGAGTGTTGACAGCAATCAGTGGATTCTGTAAGTCAGCAAGATATGTCAATGGTGTGATGAAGTATTAGATGAATGTGAGAATTCCTCCAATTGAAATGATCATGCACACAGGAATAAAAATAGGAAATAAAGCTTCATTTAAACATTCACAACCTCGGGATGTCCCTGAGCATCTTACAACAAATAAAGTACTTTTGAAGTGTAATCACTATTGTAATGTAGGAAATGCAGCAGCCAATGTCTGCACAGCAAAATCCCACAAACAACTTTGTGACAATGAACAGCTAATCTCTTTTTGTGATGTGGATTGAGGGATAAATATCGGACAGAACATCTGGCACAACTCCCTTGCTCAGCTTTGAAATATCACCAACGATTTTCTACATTCCACCCTGAGAGGGAACAATGGAGCCTCAGTTTAGTGTCTAATCCAAGTTGTTAATGTTATTCAAATCTAGTAAAACATCATAATTCTGTACGTATCCTTCACACCACAGTGGTAATGGCAAAATAGGAAGTAAGTATTTTTTGCATGTTTGCATTCAGACGAGTAGAAGGAGGAAACTGAAGAGAACCCTAAAACATAGGAGAAGTAATAGACCATTCAGCCCATCGAGTCTGCTCTGCTATTCAATGATCTAATAACCCTTAATTCCACTTTCCTGCCTTTTCCCCCAATTCCTCAATTCCCTTACTGATTAAAAATCTATCTCAGCCTTGAATGTATTGAATAACCCACCCTCGACAGTAAAGGATTCCACAGATGCACCAACCTCTGAAAGAAAAAAATTTCTCTTCATCTTTGTCCTAAATGCGCAAATACCTCTGAGATCAATACCTCTGGTCCTAGAGGTGATAAAAAAAAGTGATGAATATTGCTAATATCTCATTGTTTTGGTTGTAAGTACAGATAGAAATGAATAACATTTTAATATATTTTTTCAGATTGACCCACAAATAACGAAAATAAAATATTCCAGCTCAACGTATGTTTTCAATTTATCTTCTTAGGATGTGAGTGTCATGGGCCAGACCAGCACTTATTGTCCATCTCTAATTGCTCTTGAGAGCAATTAGAGTAATTGCTCTTGAATTCTTGCAGGAGATGTGGTAAAGGGCCACCGAGGTGCTGTTAGGGAGGGAACGCCAGGACTTTGACTCACTGACAGTGAAGGAGGGGTGGTATACTCCCAAGTTAGGGTGGTCTCTGGCTTGGAAGGGAACTTGCAGCTGTTAATGTTCCCTTCCATCTGCTGCCAGGTGTGAAAGATGGTGGGTTTGGAAGATGCTGTCAAAAGGGAGTATTGGTGAATTCCTGCAATGCACCTTGTAGATGGTACACTCTGCTACCACTGTATGTTGGCAGTGGAACGAAAGAACATTTGACGATGCGGTGCCATTCAAGTGGGCTGCTTTGTTTTGGATGGCGAGGTAAAAACAATGACTGCAGATGCTGGAAACCAGATGCTGGAAGAGCACAGCAGTTCAGGCAGCATCCAAGGAGCTTCGAAATCGACGTTTCGGGCAAAAGCCCTTCATCAGGAATAAAGGCAGTATTCCTGATGAAGGGCTTTTGCCTGAAACGTCGATTTCGAAGCTCCTTGGATGCTGCCTGAACTGTTGTTTGGATGGCACCAAACTATTTGAATGTTCTTAGAGTTGCATTCATTCAGGCAAGTGGGAGGTATTCCATTACGTGTCCAATATATACCTTGTTGATGGTGGACGGTCTTGGGAAGATAGGAGGTGAATTACTCAGAATACTGCATTCAATTCTGGTCTCCCTGACATTGTAAAGATGTTGTTAAACTTGAAAGGGTTCAGAAAAATATTTACAGTATAAGGATGTGCGGAGATTGGAGTGTCTGGACTGTCGGATGTGGTGGAATAAGCTGGCACTTTTTTCCCTGGAGAGTCAGAGGCTGATGGATGACCTATAGAGGTTTATAAAATCATGAGGGGCATGGATAGGCTGAATAGATAAGGTCTTTTCTCTAAGGTGGAGAAGTTCAAAACTGGTGAGAGGGGAGAGATTTAAAAGGAACCTAAGGGGCAATTTTTTCACGCAGAGGGTGGTGCGTATATGAAACAAGCTGCCAGAGGAGGTGGTGGAGTTGCATACATTTACAACATTTGAAAGGCATCTGGATGGAGATACGAATAGGAGGGGTCTCGAGGGATATGGGCCAAATGCTGGCAAATGGGGTTAGATTTATTTGGGATATCTGGTTGCTGCAGAGGAGTTGAACCGAAGGGTCTTTTCTGTGCTGCATAACCTATGACTCTATAACTGTATAATCCACAGCCTCTAACCTGCTTTTGTCGTCACAGTATACATAAGGTGGGTCCAGTTCAGTTTCTGGTAAATGGCAACACCCAGGATATTGATAGTGGGTGATTCAGTACAGGGAGTTCCAGTGAATGTCAAAACATATAACATCAGCCCCCCAGTACAATTCTCTGAATCTCAGTAACTAAGCCCCAATATTCTGTTTCACTCCAGAATTGACCCCAGGTGGAGAACTTGTGTCAAAAAAAAATCCGGGTATTGGTTTGCTGCAGAGGGATTGTAGGTTCTCCAGGAGAAACTGAGCTCAGCATCCAGACTAATACTCCAGCGCAATACCGAGGGAATATTGCAGTGTTTGAGATGCTGCTTCTTCAATTAGGTGAAGGAACTATCCCTATGTTCAGTTGACGACAGAAGATCCTGTGGCTATTGAAACAAGATCAATGATTTCTTCTTGTGTCGTGGACAACTTTCATCCCTCAATAAATGCCAAACATCTCGCTATTATTTGTGGGATCATGCTGTGCACAAAATAGCTGCTACATCCACATATGTAACAATCATGCCTGCGTTTCTAAGTCATTCATTGATGTTATGTGTTATGAGAGTGTTAAAACTCTGTTTAAATTCAGGATACTTCCTTTAAATGTTAGAACAAGGCAGACTTTCCCATTCACACTTATAAAACATTAGATGTGAACTTCAGAGGAAACCATTAAAGAATTCATCTGCAGTCATCACTTCACTATGTTGACTGCAGTAGGTCATATCAAGGCAAAGTAATGCAATTGCAATTTGTAGATGTAACCTTCGGAAAACAACTTTGAACAAAATGGGAGAAAATGGCATTATGGTAAATGATCAGCTGTGATCTACTTGAAATACAGGGCAGGCAGGTCGGGCTGAATGGCCTCCTCCTACTGCTATATTACTTCCATTACAACAATGGCCTGGATTTCCTCCACTGACTCAAAGTGAGAGCTGATGAAATGAATACCTTTCAGCAACTTTACCAGCAGTGATGATTCCACCTAATTTGAAACATTATAGTATTCTGCCATTGTCGACAGGAAACTTGCAGAACGTTTCAGAGAACATCACCGGGACACCCGCACAAAGCAACCCCATTGCCTCGTGCCTGAACACTTTAACGCCCCTCCCACTCCACCAAGGACACGCAGGTGTTGGGCCTCCTCCATTGTCAAACCCTAACCATCCGACACCTGGAGGAAGAACACCTCATCTTCCACCTTGGGACCCTCCAACCACACGGGACTAATGTGAATTTCACCAGTTTTCTCATTTCCCCTCCCCCCACCTTATACCAGATCCAACCTTCTAACTCGGCACCGCCCTCATGACCCATCCTACCTGTCCATCTTCCTTCCTACCTATCTGCTCCACCCTCCTCTCTCACCTTCATCCATCTGTCACACTCTCAACTACCTTCCCCCCAGACCCAGACCCCTCCCATTTAACTCTCCAAACCCCACCGGCCCATAAGCCTTATTCCTGATGAAAGGTTTCTGCCAAAAGCATCGATTCCCCTGCTCCTCGGATGCTGCCTGACCTGCTGTGCTTTTCCAGCACCACACTCTCGACTCTGATCTCCAACATCTGCAGTCCTCAATTTCTCCTAATATTCTGGCATACCCTTACCTAAATACTCTCACCATTGACTAATTCAGTGCTCTTTTGTAATTGATACATTGCCACATATCTTGATTTTGGCATAACAAGTTGCAGATGAAGGTAATTGCAAGAAGCATAGATGTCTCTCTGTCTAGTGTCTGATCAGGCCCAAAATACAAGCTTTGTTGTCAATGGGCTTGCCCAAAGCCAATCTCTGATCTCTGGGCACGGCCCAGCAGGTTTAAATTCACAGTTGATGCTTAGCTCTGTGTTGAATTTTCAATAGATAGAGCTCCAGAGGCAAAATTAAAACTAATACTTTGCCAAGACTAAGATCAAACTGTGTGCACAATTGGAATACTGAAGACGTGGCGAGAAATTGATTGGGTAGAAATGATTTTTGCTTTGCTGAGACATTCTGAGACACAGAGAAGTATAAATAAATGATATCTATATATTTGAATTTCAGATTTTAGTTGTCCTAGTTTAACCTTAAGTGTGCAATTCAATACTGCACAGCAACTTTAGAAACAATGTCAAGAACTTGGAGAGAGTTGCAGAAAGGTTTTTGAGGAAGGCAGCAGAGAGGGAGTCTTGTTAGAATAAGGATGGTGAAGAGGAGATTAAATAGAGATGTCCAAAATTATGAACTGTTTTAATAATATAAATAACAGGCAATTATTTCCAGTGACAAAATGATCAATAATCAGAAGACACAGAACTTAGTTAATTGCAAAAAGGATCAGGGATAAAAAGGAAGCTATACAATGAATTGCTGAGATCTGCAATGCGCTGTCTGGAAATAGTGGCAGAGTCAGATTTACTGACAACTTTCAAAAAGGAATTATGTAAATACTTGAAGCTAAGAAATATTGTAAGGCTGGGAAGAAGGGATGTAGAAGTGGGACTTACCAGACAACAGTTTGCATCAGCATGATGGAATGAATGGCATCCCCCATTACTCTATTAATCTCGTCTGTAATGGCTGAGAGAGGCTTCCTCTGAAGTGGTTACAAAATTAAAGTTCTAGCATTCAGGATTTACTTTGTTGACCAATGCAAACTCTGAACATATTTTGTATGTAGAAACATTTGCATCGTATAGCACCTTTCACGATACCGAGGCATCCCAATTTGCTTTACAATCCGTAAAGCTTCATTTGAAGAGTAGTGTTTTGAAATATAGTTATTGCAACAGCCAATTTGCACACAGCAAGCTCCCACAAATAACAATGTGATAATGGCTGGATCACCTGATTTTATTTGTATGATGTTGATTGAGGAATGAAGACTGACCAGGATTCACTCCTGTGCTTTTTTTCACAATGGAACCATGGGATCTTTTATTTCCAACCAGACAGACTGACAGACAGATTGTGCTTCTCATCCAAAAAAGATTTGTCCAAAAGATAAGCACTGCAGCTCTCTCCGTGCTGCACTGGGGTGTCAGCCTTGATTTTTATGCTTATGCCCGGATTAATCTCAATCCCAGAGCCTCACGAGTTAAAAGTGAGTGTACCACAGCTGGGGGATATATTATGTTCAGGACATTGGGGAAGTCCTCCCTAATCTGCTTAGAAGCAGTACCAGAGGATCATATCTGCCCACCTTACCCAGTCATAAGCTCAGGTTAACTTATCCTCCAAAAGATGGCATCTCCTGTAGTACAGCTATATTGTTATTGTTCTGAATATGTCAATCTGAATTCAGTACTCCTGTTCCGAGAGTGAAAAACAGTCAATGTTTTGAATCCAGTGTCCCTTTGTCAGAACAGTGACTGGACTTGAAGCATTGACTCTGTTTCTGTCTCCACGGATGCTGCCAGACTTGCTGAGTTTCTCCAGCAATTTCTGCTTTCATTTCAGATTTCCGGCATCCATAGTTCTCTGTTTTATTTTGTCCCTAGAGTGAGAGTTGAGTTCACCTTTAAGATAGTGAAAGACTCCACCCACGGAGTAACAAATGCTGGGCTTTACTGGGGTGAACAATTCCTATGACAGAAAAAATAAATGAAAACTACTCTAACCTCTCTCCTTTTCCTGCTCATCTTGCAAAATATTTTAAGTAATGCAAGTTGTTGATTTTGATTAAATTTCCTTTCAGAATAAAATACAACACAATGGTCAATTTCTTTGCACACTTAACTCCAAATATAATATTTGTTGGCTGAGAAATGAATACAGTGTTAAGATCCAGCTGTATTTGGAACATGTACGTGAGCAGAAATGAGTTATGAGTGGATGGAGATTTGGGCTTTGAGATGGTGTACATTGGTTTTAACATTTGTGAAAAGCTCTGGGGACTTAAGGTATGTTCTGTGGTTCCTTCAAATGGGTTGCCATGGGTTACCACTGCGCTGACAATATTCCTTATTCTCCACCTATTTAGGCTGTCATTCAAACCTGTCAAAAACTCCAGTGTTCAATACAACAATGCAATTGAAAATAGTCCCCATCTCAGCAGGTCCCTGCATCCATACACAGGTTCCTACTGGGACATCATCTGGAAACTACTAATGAAAAAGCAGGATTTCTTATTCTGGCTAGTTACAGTATTCTAACAGGGCACTTAAATTATACTGCTCAGTATAGAACATCAAGTTTTATTCATAGGAAATTCCAGCCATTTCCGTCACCTCTTAGGTAACATTCTGCCCATTCCTAACTTATTGATGTTCAAAATTATGAGAGATATGGATGACCTGAAGATCATGAAGCAAGGACTATTTATTCCAGTGGTGTTAGATCTTTGCAAACATGAAAGTAAATTAAAGTAGGAAAATAGAGTATTGACATAGGAAATCACAAATTAATCTCCTCATAGAGCTTGGTGAGTGTGAGTTCTCTTGGTAATAGACAGTGGCAGAACAATGTTCCAGACTAGCCTACATAGTCTATGAGGAATGGCTGTATTTTAGTGTTCAACAATAAATGATATTCCTCTCCAGTTGGACTTCCTGAGATATTGCAGGTGATCTGGTGGCAGAGTGGATGTTCTTACCTCTGGAACTGAAGGCCCACTTCAGAACTTGCTAGCCATTGACAATGTATTCATAATGTAGATAACCAGGTTGGCTTTCATCCATAAGTCTTTCCAACATTCCTGTGGCAGCCAGTAAGAGTGGGAGAGACTATACCTGAACAAAGTGGCATCCCTCAGCCTACAGGCTCTTATGATAGGCTAATAATCTGTTCCTGGGTAAATAAACTAGCTACAGGAGACGGAGGTAAGCGTATCAGAGTACAACGGGATCTTGATCAGATGGGCCAATGAGCTGAGGATTGGCAGATGGAGTTTAATTTAGATAAATGTGAGGTGCTGCATTTTGGAAAAGCAAATCAGAGCAGGACTTGTATACTTAATAGTCATAGAGTCATAGAGATGTACAGCATGGAAACAGACCCTTTGGTCTGACTCGTCCATGCCAACCGGATATACCAACCCAATCTAGTCCCACCTGCCAGCACCCGGTCCATATCCCTCCAATGGTAAGGTCCTGGGGAGTTTGCTGAACAAAGAGACCTTGGAATGCAGGTTCATACTTCCTTGAAATTCGAATCGCAAATAGATATAATAGTGAAGAAGGTGTTTGGTCTGCTTTCCTTTATTAGTCAAAGCATTGAGTATAGGAGTTGGGAGGTCATGTTGTGGCTCTACAGGACATTGGTTAGGCCACTTTTGGAATATTGTGTGCAATTCTGGTCTCCTTCCTATCGGAAGGATGTTGTGAAACTTGAAAAGGTTCAGAAAAGATTTCAAAGGATTTTGCCAGTGTTGGAGGATTTGATCTATAAGCAGAGGCTGAATAGGCTGGGGCTGTTTTCCCTGGAGTGTCAGAGGCTGAGGGGTGATTTTATAGAGGTTTATAAAATCATAAGAGGCATGGATTGAATAAATAGACATGGTCTTTTCCCTGGGGTGGGGGAGTCCAGAAGTAGAGGGCATAGGTTTAGGGTGAGAGGAGAAAGATATAAAAGGGATCTAAGGGGCAACTGTTTCACACAGAGGGTTGTGTGTGTGTGGAAAGAGCTGCCAGAGGAAATGGTGGAGGCTGGTACAATTATAACATTTATGAATAGGAAGGGTTTAGAGGGATGTGAGCCAAGTGCTGACAAATGGGACTAGATTAGTTTAGGATATCTGGTTGGCATGGACTAGTTGGACCAAAGGGTCTGTTTCCATGCTATAATTCTCTATGACTCTTATGACTCTATGTGCTTTGTCTGCCTCACATATCTCTATATGCAGAAAATCTTCTAATTCTACCTTCCTTTACCATACTGGTCATTGTCAGTGCAACATTAAGGGCCAAAGGGCCTATAATGCATTTTATTGTTCTCTGTTCTATAAATCAGTATTACTGATCATTTAATTCTTTCTCTTTTTATACTCAGAAGTGCTCTTATACACAACCGAATGTTATTTTCCCCCACACTGAATCACCCGAGGTATTTTTACATCTATTAATCACCACCAATAAGCCACCCGTGTTTTCTGATTGATTTATTTATTTGCAAAACCCATTAAGGGCATCATTGTAGATTAATTCAGATTATGTTGAATTAGACTAGATGGTTTCTGCAAATTACTGGATTGACACTTAACCAATCTCATTCTGTTATGTGGGATTAACACCAGTAAACAGTAGCCCAAGGGTAATATCACTGTTTTATTAAATCTCATTTCCGTTAAACTTTAGGACAAATTGAAAGAACCTGGACAATATCCCTTTAAACAAGTTATGTTAGTATGACCCACGTGGGGAAAGTATAAGAACATAAGGTAGAGACGCAGGAGTAGGCCATTCACCCCTCAAACCTGCCCAACCATTCAACAAAATTATGGCTCATCCACCTTCAGCTTCATGTCAGCTCACCATACCCCTCAGCTTCCTGGTATTTCAAAATGTATCTGGCTTTTCTTTAGATACTTTCAGTAATCTAGCCTCCACAACCTTCTGGGATAGAGAATTCCAAACATTTACTCCCTCTGAGAGAAAAAATTCCTTCACATCTCATTTTTAAGTGTGCGTACTCTTATTTTGTAACAAGGAACTGCTTTGGATGATCACCCATGATCCTACTGAATAGTGGAGCTGTCTTGTAGATTAGATTAGATTAGATTAGGTTCCCTACAGTGCGGAAACAGGCCCTTCAGCCCAACCAGTCCACACTGACCCTCCGAAGTGTAACCCACCTAGACCCATTTCCCCTCTGACTAAAGCACCTAACACTATGGGCAATTTAGCATGACCTATTCACCTGACTTGCACATCTTTGGACTGTGGAAGGAAACCGGAGCACCTGGAGGAAACCCACGCAGACACGGGAAAAATGTGAAAACTCCACACAGACAGTCGCCCGCGGCTGGAATCAAACCTTTGAGACAGCAGTGCTAACTTCTGAGCCAAATGACTTACGCCTGCTCCTAATTTCTATGTTATAGTTCTACTATACTCCCGAGGTGGAAAGTGAGGACAAGGCAAACCCCATTGCTGTTCCAGAGAGGGAGGGGAAGGTGTGGAGGCAGAATAGTGGGAAATGTGTCAGACTGACTGACGGTCCTATCAACCACAATGGGAGGATAGGGTGAGTGGGAATCTTCATTTGATGATAAAAGAAAACAATCAGGAGCATTGTTGTGGAAGGTAACATCGTCACAACACATACAACACACATATAGAAACTGGGAGAATGGAATGGAGTCCACACAGGAAGGCTGGGTGTAAGGAAGTATGGTCAAGAGAGCTGTAGCAGGCATTAGGTTTGTAATGAATAACAGTAGACAGCCTATCCCCAGAAATTAAGACAGAGAAGCCAAAGAAGGGAAGGGAAGAATCAGCGATGGATTAGGCAAAGGTGAGAGAATGGTAGAAATTGGAAGCAAAATTGATTAATTTTTCTGTTCCAGATGAGAACAGGAAGCAGCACCAAAATGATCATTGATTTAGCAGAAAAAGAGTGGCAAGAGGTGGTGTGATTCAACTGGAACAAGGAATATTCCACGTACCCACAAAATGACAAGAATAGCTCGGGCCCTTATGAGATCCCTTTATTTGGAGGAAGTGAGACAGGTTTAAGAAGAAACTGATCAATGAGGGAACAAGCTCAGCCAGGCAGAGGAGGATTGTGGATGGGGAATGTTCAGGCCTCTGTTGAAGGAAGAAGCAGAAAGTCCTGAGGACATGCTGGTGGGGGACAAAGATGTGGAAAGCTTGCAGGTCCATGGAGAAGTGGAAGTGGTTAGGAAATTGTTGGAATGCCATAGGGTGTCAGAAGAATTGTGAATATAAGTGACAAGAGGCTAGACATGTGGAGAAAAAGTAGATTCAAAATAGACAGAATTATGCTCAGTGAAGCAGAGAAATGCAAGATTCTTTGGAGACTTGGCAGGGTAGTTGTTTCCCCCTGTGGGAAAGTCTAGGACCAGAGGGCAAAATTTCAGAATAAGGGGTTGGACATATAAAATAGAGATGAGGAGGAATTCCTTCTCTCAGAGAGAAATGAATCTTGGAATTCTTTACTGTGAAGGTTTGTTGAGGCTTGGTTCTTAATTACATTCAAGGCTGAGATAGACAGATTTTTAATCCGTAAGGGAATCAAGAGTCATGGAGAAAAGGCAGGAAAGTGAAGTTGTTGATTAACAGATCAACAATGATCTCATTAGATGGCAGAACAGACTCAATGAGCTGAATAGCCTACTTTTGCTCCTGTGCCTTATGGTTATGGACAAACTGAACAAATGGGTCGAGCAGAGGTGGAAGTGGTCTGTGAAGGTTTGGGGTCTATGAGGTGGTAATCTGTGGAAGCAAGATCTCTGAAGGAGATGAAGTCAATAGCAGTGGTGTTCAGTGGTGGGGTCATGGTCCAGGGGAAGATGAAGAAGTAACTGAGAGTTGGCACTCAATATCTGCAAGATAGATGTCGGTATGTCAGCTGATAAGAGCACTTGCCAGCAGGTTTGATAACAAAGTCTGGGTTAGCCCTGAGAGAACAAAGGCGTGAAGAAGACTGGTTAGACTGGGCCTCAGGGGAGCCACTCGATTCAGGCAGCCAACAGTTCACGATGAAAAGATCAAAAATGGGTAAGAGGCCAAAGGAAGGGTTTCAGATGGAGGGGGAGTATTCGAGATGGGTGGAAAAGTCTGTGGATAGAGAGAGGTCTGTTGTCCAAAGAAGTGGGCATGGGTCAGGGAAAGGTCAGTTTGATGCCACCCCCAAAATTTGCTGAGGTGAACGGGAGGAGCATGTAAAGGGATAAAACTGAACAACTAACTCATCACTTTTCCACGCCTCTCCTCAGTTCCAAAGAAATAATTTTCAACTCAAAATGCAACATCTACAGATGAAGCCAAACCTGCTGAGTTCCTCCAGCACTTTCTATTTTTATTTCAGATCTCCGGTATTTTATTTTTAGAATGGAGGACTTTCTTTCCTAATGAATATTCCTGAACTGGATAGGTTTTAAAAAAACAAATTGCCATGGTCACAATTACTGAGATTAGTTTTCAGTTCCAGATTTATTAATTGTATTTAAATCAACCAGTTTCTAGCATGGGATTGGAACCCTTATCCCTAGCCATTAACCTGGGCCTCTGGATTGTTAATTTAGTACTATTATCACTGCATCATCTGTGGGCGGTATGTTTAGCCTTGTTCAAATGGAGAGTTACTTCTGTCGCTGTATTGTCCATATTGAATTATCAAATCTTTCAGCAAAGAAGGCCATTCAGCCCATTGTGCATGTGCTGGCCTTTAGAAAGAGGTATTAAATTTGATCCTCTCCCTCTGACCTTTATCAAATCCACATCTTGTGACTTTAAGGTTCAGTAACCTTTGGTATTCTGAAACGAATGTTAGCAAGAAACCTGAAGTTTTGATGAAAATTCATTGATTTGAAATGTTAACTCTATTTGACGCTCCAGAGTGCTGTGAGACCTACTATGCAAATCCAGCATTTTCACCTTTGATTCAAATTTCCAGCTTCTACAGTATTTTGTCTTTATACCAGATCTGAGAGATTTCTGAGCATGTCAAGTTATATCCATCAAAGCCACTTCTAGATCTGTATAGTGACATAAATATGTAATGGGCACAGGGTTAAATGAATTGTGTCACTATTTCAGGAATCATGCAATTAATTCAATAAAGGTTATAGATTGTGTGATCATAGCTTAGGCTCATGACCACCTGAATCCGTTTAGTCCTTTCAGATTTATCATTGCTCTTCTCCATATCTAAAACAGTCAATCAGTAGTAGCTAATTAGTCTGCAGTGAACTCTAGTGTGAGTGGTCATATTTAAATTCTGGCTTTTGCTGTACATCAATTACCAGGCTGCCATTTGTTGAAAAAATGTGTTTTGGTTACTGGCATTTCAGCCAATCCAGTGTCTCAAGCCAATCTTTCAGAAAATATCTTACAAGAAAGAAGGCAGCTGCCTATTCAGTTAAGTGGCTGGCAATCATCAGGGCTCAGTCAAGCCAGGACAAGCTAACTCCTCATTCCAACTGAGCCTAGACATGTACGAATCCCAGATATTTCAGATTGCAGTCAAAGCATTTAGGTTATTTGTAGCTTTTCTATCTCTTCCCAGTTCTGTCTTCATCTCTCATTCCTGCTGGACTGGGGCACCAAGACTAGGGACCATAAATCCCAGATGGTCATGAAAAAAAACTCAACTGGCAATTCAGGGAAATATCTTTAACCAGAAAACATGATCAACAGAGCCAACTGGCCTTTGTTTTAGGAAAAAGTGAGGATTGCAGATGCTGGAAACCAGAGTTTAGATTAGAGTGGTGCTGGAAAAGCACAGCAGGTCAGTCAGCGTCCGAGGAGCAGGAAAATCGACGTTTCAAGAATGATGAAGGGCTTTTGCCCGAAACGTCGATTTTCCTGCTCCTCAGATGCTGCCTGACCTGCTTTGTTTTACATTAGCCTCCTGCCACTACATTTCATCTCACCCCTTCAGCTTATCTTTGTATTCCTTTTTCTTTCAAGTTCTTATTTAACTTTTCCTTAAATGCACTTTTACTAATAGCTGTTAGCACGTTCTTCATTTCCACTGTACGTTTTGGTTAAAAAAAGGTTTATCCTGATTCCCTATTGGTTTACTCAGTCTTACCGTAGGAAATGACCCCAATATTGCAGTGAGGTGTTCAGATATGGGAGTGAATTCCCTAAACCCTGAGCTCGTCAATTATGCAAGGTCTGTGGCATAGACTGCTCTGTGCTTCACTGGAGACAGTTTCAACAAATACTGGAGATGCAGACTGGCAAAATCGAGACAAGGTGTTTGTGATTTCTGCAGGCAGTTCATTTTATTGGCACTCAATATATATTCAAAACATTACACTAAACCACTCTCAAAGCTGCTAATGAAACCACTTAATTCTATTTCAGATTTAATCAGCTGCATTTTGGAAAAAGAAAGTCCAAATTATGCCCCAGGGTGTCATCCCCACACTTCATTATTAAGACTTAGCAAAAGCAAAAGACTCCTTTTAAACGGACAGAAGAAAAAGATTATGTAACTAAAGTTTGGTCTTTTTAAAGCCATTACTCACCGCAGTCATGCAACATGAAAGGTCGCCTACAGAGGTGACCTCACTATTGGGCATAGTGTTGGGCATCGAGATGAATGTTCTCTCTTGCTCACTCATACTTTTATTAATGCAGCTGTGCAAAGATTTTTATCTCCAGGATACTGACTGTGATCTTTTTTTTAAGTAAAGAAAATGCCTCCAAAAGAATTTAGTTATATTATTGCTCCCTATTGGAGAGAAAATTGCTTAATTCAAATCTTTTATTTCTATTTTCATTGCTATGGATTAGTTCTGTTGGAAAATGTGCTGATTGAAATTGAGAGCTTAATGCAATTTCCCATGCAACCTAGTTTAAAATTCCTACCATCTTCCACACAAAGTCTTAGATATATATCTCCCATTCACCTGTGACCTCCCCTAAATCCCTGTGCATTGAATAATATTTTATAATCTTTGTTACTGCCCTGAAATTCAGAGTCTCAAACAACTCTAACCACTACAATTGTCTCCAGTCCTTTGAATATAGTTAAGGCTGAGTTAAACAAATCTTTGTTCTGCAAGGGAATTGGGACTGATAAAAGATGTTTCAGACACCAAGGTCTATAAGTTGAATCGGCAGCAAAACAGACACGCAGGACAGTGGGACTAATACCACAATCAGATCATTCTTGATCCTATCAAATCGTAGAATAAGTTTGAAGGGCCAAATGACCTACTTCTGTTCCAATTTCTTATGTTCTTTATTCCGCTAATGCATGCTTTACTCCACAAGCTCTGGTCTAATGTATACTTTCCCTTCATCTATTTTATTATCAGGTTCATCATCTTCAGCCATCATGAACTGACATTGTAGAAGTCTCCCTCAAATCTCTTTTCACTCTTCACCCATCCCCTGAGACCATACCTTTTGGTGATTTCACTAACCTTTTCTCTACTCTCCTCTGGCTCCACACTGCTCCTTCTGAAATCTTCTGTTATCTGATGGGCACTATATAAACTATTGTTGTTATTCAGACAAACTAATCAAGAAACTTCATTTATTCATTTTCAGATTGTCCTTTCAGTCAAGCTCAGAACTGAATTAAGAGGAGTTTTAATCGCAAAGCCTGTTTCTAAGACGTTAAAGAAGAGATTTACAAGGATGTTATCTGGGAGAGACATTTTAATTTTGAAGAAGGGTTTGAATCATTAGAACTATTCTCCTTGGAACAGAAATTGCTAAAAGGTGGCTTAAATAAATGAGAGGATGATGGATTTCAATAGTATAAATTATTCCCTCAGATGTGGTTCAATGTCCAAATGTCACAGCTCTGAAATTACTGGTGATTGCAAGGAGAGAGGTGGAGAACTTGTTGGTATTCAGAGAATTGTCTAAAAAGGTGATGCAACTGTTTCTGAAGTAACGCTACACAGGCCAGTATCCCTTCACCAAGTCACCCTTTATTTACAACATGAACAGTCCTTGACTATAGTACTACCTCATACAGAGTCAGGGGTCAGGGACCGGAATATCAGGATGTCTGACACTCAATCTTTTTATCTCCACGAGGGTTCCCTGATTGCACCAGATTAACAGCTCAAATTAGGGAACTCATATTTTATGATGTCTAGCTGGCTGACCACATTACAATCATTACAGTTTCAATAAGTCACTTTTAAAAGGAGTTGTACTTGATGAACATATAGCCTTATAGACAAAGGGCAGGAACGTGGAACTGAGCATGACTATTCTTTCAAAGGGGCAGCGCAGACATGAAGGATCATATATCCTCTATCTCTACCATTCTAAGGTCTATTCTATTCCCATTGTTGGGTGTGATCTTCTTCTGTTCACTGTGAGTGTATCAGCACCATGTGAGTGTATCTGAATGATTGGTGCAACAACAATGAGGGTTCTTCATCAGAAGGTAATTTTTGTTTTACAGGATGAGAGCATCGCTGATTGGAACAGCATTTATTGCCCATCCCTAGTTGCCCATAGGCCAGTTAAAAGTCAACCGCATTGCTGTGGGCCTGGAGTCACATGTAGGCCAGACGAGGTAAGGATGGCAGATTCCTTCCCTGAAGAGGATAAGTGAACCAGATAGGGTTTTCTGACAACTGACAATGGTTTCATGGTCATCATTAGACTCTTAATTCCAGAACCTCTTTATTGAATTCAAATTCCATTTTCACAGGATTCAAACCCGGATCTCCAGAACATTACCTGGGTCTGTGGATTAACAGTGCAGTGATAATACCACTGGACCATCGGCTCCACAAATCTAGTTGTTTGGAAGGCTGAGAAGGCACATTTGCCTTGTAGGGCTGCTGCTGTATTGAATACAGAATCATTGGAGTACTGCACTACCTTGTATCAGGACTCATTGTTTTCTCCCTTGGCTAATGAATTATTCCAGGGGAGAATGGTGGTTTGGTAGCAACGCTGGTAAACTCGAGGCTAGATCCATGCTCTACGGGTATGGGTTCAAGTCCCACTTACAACAGGTGGAATATAAAGCTGGTCTCAGTGTTGCTATATACCGTATAGCTATCATTGATCTTTATTATTTAAAAGGTAGTCTGGTTCACTGACCCAGAGAAATCTGGTTGCACTGTGTAAAGGTCTTGCAAGCTACTTAGTTAAGGGGCAGTTAGGAATGGGCAGTACTCCTGATCCATTAAAATAAAAATACATGCATGTGGTTGTTAATCTGGAAAGAATTCTAAAAGAGATTGAGGCATGCTTTAAGGTAAGACTACATGGGATACCACCATAGGATTGCCTTGATCTATCGGCTTAGATCCTTTATATTTTTAGAAGACAGATGGAAGGCCTAGTTTAACATTTGATTTGATGGAAGGTACCTCTCACAGTGCAGCACTCCCTCAGTACTACCCTGGAGTAGCAGTCTATGGTTTCAACACCAACATTTGTTGCTCATTCCTAATTGCCCTTAAACTGAGTGGCTTGTTAGCCCATTTCAAAGGCCGGTTAAGAGACTGTGGAGTCTGGATTCGCATGTAGGCCAGATCAGATAAGGATAGCCGATTTCCTTCCTTGAAAGATATAAGTGAACATCATGTTTTTATATATTTAATTGGTACACAATCTCTATTAGAGTAGCTTTTAATTCCAGATTTCATTGTATTCAACATTAGACTGAAGTTGTGGATTATTCCAGCAACAGTATCTCTTCACAACTGCCTTCTCTTTTCAGTGTAGACTTTGGGTGTATGTTTTAAGGTGAATTTGAACTCAAAAGGCAGGAGCATTATCAACTGAGTCAAACTGATAGATATGTATTTGACTTAAGGCATACTTGAAAGGAAAGGAACATTTACCATTTGAGCCAATTAGTTGATGGAATAGAAAAACAAGCTATAAATCTTCTAAAATAAGCTTCCTGTAAGCAGTAGTTAAATAAACAGTGGTTAAAATGCACACACACTAACACACACACACAGAGGAAGGTTAATGTTTGCTGGCTTTAAAATGATTCTAAATGCCAGGAAATCATCCTACCCTTTAATGGTATTCAATCAAAGAATTGAGCATTACTCACCAAAATATACGTCACTTTGAGCTAAATGCTGATCTTCTGCTGGTATATTTTAACTGGGGCAGAAGTGGTTGCTTTAAGTTCCCCTCACTCTGCTTTTCTAAGTGCCGCCTCACCGCAGATAAACGTCACACGATAAATATCCATTCTGGTTTGTGTTTTAGTCATTGCAGGTCTTTTTTTTAAACAAGGGTGAGCCTTTCAAGTTTCTCCTTCTGTTTGTGTCAGTGGTATACTGGAGTTTATTTCTGTCTCTTTTGCTTCAGCACTGAATGCTGCTTTTACAGCAGCTGCCCCTGTATCAGCTCACTCTCCCTCTGCTTTGTGACGAAACAAGCCAAAATTCCAGTAAATTCACACACTACATCCTCTTTTCTCTCTTTCCTACACAAAACATATGCTTGTTGCCTTACCTTTTACCACGTTTCTGTAATTCCAGACAGAAACCAAGTATCAAACAGAACTCATTTTTGCAATTTTCTTTTGTTGGTAATTTTCCACAAGGTGTATTTTTGAAACATAGATGGATGCATTTCAAAATCCCAATTAAAATTATGCAATTATTTCACAATGCATGTCAACAAACACCTGTAAAATCCACTATATCATCCTACCCTTTACACTCTATCCTTCATGACCTGCTCCAGAGACCAGTCCCAGCAACTTCTGTCATTACCTACCCAGGGATATTAACAGTGGCTCAGTGGAAAACATGTCCAGTTGTGAAGCAGAAACTTAAAGTCCCACACTATAAGGCTCTGTTGGGAGATGGTTCAGATGTCCAGGTGAGTCTGACTTGAGTTGGCATTCAAACTCCTGCAGCCCGATGTTGCAGAAGTGTTGCAGGAATTCAATCAGCATGGTTTTCCTTTCCGTTCTTATCCCGTGACCAGCAGCAGAAAATCCAGTCACTTGATCTTCACCAGATCGTTCCCTGTGGGATCTTGCTGTTCAAAATGTAGCAGTCGTGATTCCCACAACTTGAAGATATTCGAGGACTAAACTTCAAAGGTAATGCGACTTTAAAGCTTCTTGGCACGTCCCGAGATTGAGAAGGCAGCTACATAAATGTAAATCTTTCTTCCTTCTTCCGGCTATCATTCTGCATGTGAGAGTTCAGTTCTACCCTTGGGAAACAGGCTGAAAACTAGTCAAAACCTGTCTAAAGCTAGCAGTCAGTAGCCAACTTTGTCAGCCCACAACAGGAAATGCATATAACTGGAGATGAACGTTTACCTCCAACCACACATCTGCTCCAGAACTGGCTTCTTCTGTACCTGTGACATTGCTTGACTTCCACTTCTGCCTCAGCTCATCTGCTGCAGGAATCCTCATCCAGAATTCTCTTACCTCTAGATTTGTCTATTCTGATGACCTCCCAGGCATTCTCTGGTCTTAGACCATAAGATATAGGAGCAGAATGTGGTCCTTCAGCCCATTATGTTTGCTCCATCATTTGATCATAACTGATACATTTCTCAACCACATTCTCCTGCCTTCTCCCAGTAACCATTTGTTTTCTTCCCAATCAAGAACCCATCTATCTCTGTCTTAAATACTTTCTTTGTCTTGGCCTCCACAGTCTTCTGCGGCAATGAGTTTCATAGATTCACCACTGAAGAAATCCCCCCCATCTCAGTTCTAAAGGTTCATCCCTTTACACTGAGGCTGTGCCCTCAGATCCTACTCGCTCCTACTACTCTCTATCCAGGCCATTCAGTGTTCTGTAAGTTTCAATCAGATCCCCATCTCCATTCTTTTAAATTCCATTGAGTATAGATCCAGGAACCTCAACTGCTCCTCATATGACAAGCCACTCATTCCCGGGATCATTCTTGTAAACCTCCTCTGGACCCTTTCCAGCACCAGCACATCCTTCCTTAGATACTTGTCCCAAAACTGCTCACAATATTCCAAATGCGGTCTGACCAGAGCCTTATATAGCCTCAGCAGTACATCCAGGCTCTTCTATTCCATCCTTCTTGAAATGAATGCTAACATTGCATTTGCCTCATTAACTACCATCTCTTAAGGCATGTTTACCTTAAAAGGATCCTGAACTAGGACTCACAAGTCCCTTTTATGCTTCAGATTTTTGAAGCCTTTGCCCACTCAGGAAATAGTCTATGCTTCTATTATTCCTATCGGTGTGCATAACCTCACACTTTCCCACATTACATTCAATTTGTCATTTCTTTACTCACTCTCTTAGTGTTTCCAAGTCCATCTGCAGCCTGCCATCTTCCTCAACACTACCTGTCTTTGTCTTCCACTCTTCATAACCCTGAATTTGTACAAAACTCTGTTGATCTTGTCCTAAGTCACACCAATTCCTGTTCATCATCACAGAAGATAGATATTTTTAAATTTAATTGTAGATATGGGTATTGCTGGCTGTGCCAGTATTTACTTAACATCCTTAGTTGCCCTTGAGAAGGTGGTAAGTACACCCACAATTCTGTTTGGGAGGAAATTCCAGGATTTTGACCCAGCAGACCAATGATCTGGTCAGTATCACATTTCAGTGTGTGAGGCGTTGCTTTGCGAAGATTGGCTGCTATGTTTCCTGAAGCACTTCTAAAGTACTACAATGGCTGTAAAAGACACCAAGGAACCTGGTGACCATGAAATTCCACTCCAAGATGGCCCCCAAGAGTGGGAGCTTCCAGCTGGAGCCGCTCTGCTCCACCCATTCTTTTTCTTCTACATCTTTTGTTGCAAACTTCTAACTTTAAACTTGCCCGGAGGAGAACAGAGGAGGTGACTGCTGGACCTGAGACCATCGCAGGAGAGTTCCAGACCAGGGCCCGCAAGGGGGTTGAGTCCCAGAGGCGAGTTCTAGACCAGAAGCCAGTGGAGAAACAATCCCAGAAACGAGTCCTGACTAGAGGCCGGTACAGGGAAGCAAGCCCCTTTTGGCCTGGAGGTGAAGCCTTGAGTTTTGAAGCCCAGTCCAGTTTGGAAGCTAGGTGTTGGCACAGATTGGGGCTCAAAGGACTGTAATTCAAGTACTTTCTTTACCCTTTCTTTTCTTATGCTGGACTTTTATTCATTATTCTTTCAATTTTGTACAATTACTTAAGTATCAGTACATAGGTATCCTGTACCTAAGATGGCATCATAAGCTGTGACATTGCAAACTTTCGCTGCACTCATTTGAGTTTATGTGACAATAAAGCTAAAGCTAATTTATTCTCCAAAAAAAAACCATTCTGGAAATGTAGTTCCTCTGTTTCTTTCCTAGCCAACATCACAAAAAACACTAATCATTATAACATTGTTATTTGTGGGATCTTGCTGTTCTCAAATTGCTTGCTGCATGTGATTGTGCATTTGGAGTATCTCATTAGCTTTAAGGTTATTTTTATGATCCCCGAAGCTGAGGAAACAGGGCTACTAGTCAAAAAGCTCCCCAACAACATTTGAACAGTAGCTAATTGGCTGTGGAACAGGTGACCTGGGATGAAGAAAATATTATTGAAATACAGTTTCTTTCTTCCCTCTTCCAGCCTCCTTTCAATTATCAAAACAAGCTCATAACCAGAAACTGAACATAATGAATCTCAGTCGGTCATTTTAGGACAGAGAAGATTACCGTCAGGCAGTTACGACCTGAGAATACAATGAGCAGCTCTTCACTGTATTGTTGGAATCTGTAATAAAAAGAGAAATGCTGCAAACATTTAGTGTCTCGGGAAAAGAAAATAAAGTTCAGTGGAAGTAAGACAACTATTGTAGAGTCAGAGTCTTACAGCATGGAACCAGACCCTTTGACTCAACTAGTCCATGCTGACCAAGTTTTCCAAACTAAACTAGTCCCATTGCCTGCATTTGGCCCATTTCCTTCTAGACATTTCCTATTCATGTACCTGTCTGATGTCTTTTAAATGTTATAACTATGCCTGCATCTCTCACTTCCTCTGGCAGTTCATCCATTCGCTGTGTGAAAAGGTTGCCCCCTAGGTCCCTTTTAAATTTAGATTCCCTACAGTGTGGAACCAGGCCCTTCGGCCCAACCAGTCCACATTGACGTGCCGAAGAGTTACCCACCCAGACCCATTTCCCTCTGACCAATGCACCTAACACTATGGGCAATTTAGCGTGGCCAATTCATCTGATCTGCACGTCTTTGGACTGTGGGAGGAAACTGGAGCACCCGGAGGAAACCCACGCACACACGGGGAGAATGAGCAAACTCCACACAGAGAGTCACCCAAGGCTGAAATCAAACCTGGGACCCTGGTGCTGTGAGGCAGCAGTGCTAACCACTGAGTCACCGTGCCACCCACGTCCCGCTAAATCTTTCTCCTCTCACCTTAAAAATAAACCCTCTAGTTTTGAACTCCCCTATCCTTTGCTATTCATCTGATTATAACCCTCATGATTTTATAAACCTCTATAAGCTTACTTCTCAACCTCCTATGTTCCAATGAAAAAAGTCCCAGCTTATTCAGCCTCTCTTTATAACTCAGTCCCGGTAACATCCTTGTAAATTGTTCCCAAAAATGACCTACTAACAAGCAATTCTGTTCCACATCAGAGTAGTTAGTTGAAAAAGCATGTGTGAAAATGAAGGTAAGTGCTTCCTACACTAGTTTCACTTTCACTTAAGTTCTCCGTTCAGACATTTGCTAAGAAGTTGTTCTTTGTTCTTTCCAGCTAATGAGACATCTTGGATGCTGTTGATTGTGGAAATGGATCACGGTGGCTATTTATAATGATGGTGCCCTTCTCCTGCTTTGGGAACTTACACTCCATTTACTAGAAAGATGATCTGCTGTTCCTGGAGCTTGTGTTGGGCTTCATTGGGACTGTGTAGGAGGCTGAGGACAGAGAAGTCGGAGTGTAGAGTTAAAGTGGCAATTGACCAGAAGCTCAGGGATTTGGATGGGAGTGGATCACCTATTATTGGATTTCATCTGCTTTCCCAATTTTCTTTTCATCTTCCTCCATTCCTAAGTGGTTTACAGGTGGTTATCTGATGTGATAAACATACCAGTAAGGCCAGGCCAAGCTTTTGTCCCTGCACTGTATGCAGCAACTTGAGCCAGGTAAATATTACCATGGGTAGTACTTTGTCTGTTTTAAGGAAGTGTTGAAACATCAAGTAGCGTTCACACTTTTCAATTGCTGTCATTTGCATGGACTTTAAAAGTACTGGAAAATAATGAGATAGACAAAATTATATCATGGAACCAGTGGATAGGAAAATTCTGGCAGCTTCAGCAGGGCCTGGCCATTACCAGGATGGTTTAAGTGTACAGACCTAGCACCTCCTTCCTCCATACCCCTAGGAGGCCCCTCTCATCACCGTGTGATTCCAAGGTGAGACAAAAAGACAGAAAAAAAAATCAAGGCAATCAAACCCAAGCCAGGAGATCACACGTAATTATTATCAATAAACACCCACACAATAAATGGCGTGGTGGCTCAGTGGTTAGCACTGCTACCTCATAGCACCAGAGTCCCAGGTTTGATCCCAACCTTGGGCGACTGTCTGTGTGGATTTTGTACATTCTCCCTGTGTCTGCGTGGGTTTCATCCGGGTGTTACGGTTTCCTCCCACAATCTAAAGATATGCAGGTTAGGTGAATTGGCCATGTTAAATTGCTCGTAGTGTAGGGTGCATTAGTCAGAGGGAAAAAGGGTCTGGGTGGGTAACTCTTCAGAGGGTTGGTGTGGACCTGTTGGGCCGAAGGGCCTGGTTCCACACTGTAGGGAATCTAATAGACAATATTATCAGGGGACTTGACTGGGCCAGTGCAGAGAAGCTGTTTCCGCCTGTGGGAGAGTTTAGGATCAGACGGCATAATCTCAGAATAAGGTGTCGTCCACTTAAGACAGAGATGAAGAATAATTTATTTTCTCGGACAGAAATGAATATGTGGAATCCTTTACCCCATTGGGCTTTGAAGTCTTGGTCATTAAGTATATTCAATGCCAAGATAGACAGATTTATTTAATCAGTAAGGGAATCAGGACTTATAGGGAAAAGACTGGCAAGTGAATGACAGAAGAGACTTGTTGGGCTGAATGGCCTCCTTCTGCTCTGATGGGTCCTTTGATCTTTAATATACTTCCTTCCTATAGGATGAGAGGCTGATTAAGTCCGACCTATGCACTCTGAAGGTTAGAAGGTTGAGGTCATTTTCATTAAATGGACACTGTCCTCAAGGAACAGGACAGAATAGATGCTGAGAGCTTTTTTCACCAAGCTTGGTAATCTAGAGCAGGGGAAGCAGTCTTAGGATAAACGGCTAATCATTTAGGGCTGAGATGAAGAGATATTGCTTGTCTCAAAAGAGCTGTGTTTCTTTAGAATTCTCTCCCCTTGCAGTTTGAGGGTGCTCCATCAGTGAATATGTTTAAGCCTGGGACAGACAGATTGTTGGTTATTCAGGGAAATCAAAGGATTGGGGAGTGGACAGGAACGTGCAATTCTAGGAGAAATTCAGTCATAATCATCTAGCACGACAGAGCAGGCTTGAACGGCCATGTGACCCAGTCCTGTTTCTAATGTATGGTGCAATCTCTGGTGCAATTGGGAACTGGTCCAGATCCCACTCAAAAACTGAGAGATTCCACCCAAACCACAGCAGCTGGCAATACATTCCAAAGGCTCGATACTCTCTGGGAAAAGAAGAAATACCCCACACCCAGTGCATTCCCATTCTTACAGAGCTGGAGTCTGGAGCAGAGGACCATCATTGCAGCACCCCACAGCATGAATCACTCCCTGTGAGAAAGAAGAAATTGGATGCAGAAACTGTCTGTCTACGCTGGGCCAAAGAGGAGGCTTTGCTCTGCACGTTATTAAACTCACAAAATAAAAACCAGAACCTCCACCCTCCCCACATCTGTGGAATAGGCTCAGGGTGAATCACAGTCTTTCACCTACATGGCTCATTTTCACATTTCTATGTCTTTTTCATCCTTCATTTTCTTTGTTTCCTCCATTCCTTTCATTTCCAGATTTAGCTCAGTTAGCTGCGTGACTAGCTTATGATGCTGGGTAACATCAACAGCACAGGTTTGGTTCCCACACTGGCTGAAGGCCCTACCATCCCTGCCTCACTCTCCATCTGAAGCATGCCAACTTTCTAAACTCACCACCAGTCATCTCTCTCTTTCTATGGGAGAGTGGGACTAAGACAACTTCACCTTCACACTTAGAAATGAGCAACAGATTTCTTGGCGAGATGAGAGATCCTTTTCAGATCCCAGGAGGACAAATGGTAAAACCTGTTCATACAATAACCCGTTCATATAGAAGGGACCACCTGTTCATACAAGAGCTCCAGGTTGAAGTATACATGATAAGTCAAAACAATATGTGCCCCATTTGCTAGTTTTATTAGCTTTTCATTTGGGAAATGAAAAGTTCTCACAAGGGAAATTTAATGCGAGGTCTCTCATTATGTACCACTGGATGTATCACTACCTGGTGTGGCAACTGTACCATTCAAAATCGGAGATGGTTACAGAGAGTGGTGAACTCGGCCCAGACAATCACAAAGGCCAATCTCCCATCGATAGAATCCACCTACCAGGCCCATTGTCAAAGAAAGGCAGCCATTATTCTCAAACATCCATCCCACCTTGGCAATGTTTTTCTACGACCTCTATCATCAGGGAGAAGGTACAGAAGCCTGAACACACACACCAGCCGGTTTCACAACAGTTTCTGCTGTTAGAATACTGCTGTTAGAATACTGCTGTTAGAATACTGAATGGACTCACAAACTCTTAAACATTCACTTGTTCCTGTGTTTTTTTGTTTTTACCTATTATTTACTTATCGTTGCTACTTAACTCTGTGATCTGACTGTATTCTTCACAAGACAAAGCTTTCCACTGTGCCTCGGTACACATGACAATAAATTCAATTTAATTTAATTCAATTCAATTCAATTCATTATTGACAGTATGTAGAAACATCATCTGAAAACTGAAAATGACTAGGACTAAACGTAGAGTTTAATCACAACAAAAAATGTTATTACCATGTACTGGGTGTGTCTTAAACATAGAGGCTTTTCCAAGGGTCTTTTGTAGGACTGAAGTCTTATTGGCGGGATTGTAAATGAGAGCACCTCACATGGAGGTCCAATGTGCCAATCTAATTATTGATCAGATCGGATGTGCTACCTTCTTTCCGAGTTTCCTGATCTGGCTCTGGCTTCAGTGAGATACAGTGCCAGGAAACAGCAATCTAACTTGACTTTCACAACTCAAAAGAAAAATTAGAGAAATGTATAGAACAACACATGCCTTCATATACAGCATTCTGGGAAGAGACGTCAAAAATATTTTAGTATTTATTTTGGCGCAAAAACGCTCCCTTGGTTTTCAATGGGGCAGTGTCAAGGGGTTTCAGCCTTTGAGTCTGAAATTCCTTTTGCTCATAAACATTTATTTTAAATGATACAAGGAAACAAACAGCAGTGAGGGTTGAGAGTCCTGCAGAAGTCAATTAAGGATAACTATAAAGAATATTCCAAGGGTGAGGACCCATTAAAGAAATATGCACTTTGCAGTTAGTAACAGATTGCATCTGTCAAAGATATCCAGGTGTGTTTTACATAAGAATTAATTACCTTGAACATAAGAACAGGGGGAGGCAATTCAGTCCCTTGAAACTGCTCCTGTATTTGTACCATGACTCCACTTATCAGCCATTGCTTCACCTCCCATGTTATCATCACCTAAGACCATCGCTCCCAATTGACACCAGCATCCACTCTTTTGAGAGAGAGAGTTCCCCGCTTCAAAAACATTTTGAGTGAAAAAGAATACTTGAGAGGGAAATCAGGAGGGCAAAAAGGGGACATGAAATAGCTTTGGCAAATAGAATTAAGGAGAATCCAAAGGGTTTTTACAAATATATTAAGGACAAAAGGGTAACTAGGGAGAGAATAGGGCCCCTCAAAGAGCAGCAAGGCGGCCTTTATGTGGAGCCACAGAAAATGGGGGAGATACTAAATGAATATTTTGCATCAGTATTTACTGTGGAAAAGGATATGGAAGATATAGACTGTGTGGAAATAGATGGTGACATCTTACAAAATATCCAGATTACAGAGGAGGAAGTGCTGGATGTCTTGAAACGGTTAAAGATGGATAAATCCCCAGGACCTAGATCAGGTGTACCCGAGAACTCTGTGGGAAGCTAGAGAAGTGATTGCTGGGCCTCTTGCTGAGATATTTGTATCATCGATAATCACAGGTGAGTGCTGGAAGACTGGAGGTTGGCAAACATGGTGCCACTCTTTAAGAAGGGTGGTAAAGACAAGCCAGGGAACTATTGACCGGCAAGCCTGACCTCGGTGGTGGGCAAGTTGTTGGAGGGAATGCTGAGGGACAGGATGTACATGTATTTGGAAACACAAGGACTGATTCGGGATAGTCAACATGGCTTTGTGCGTGGGAAATCATGTCTCAAAAACTTGATTGAGTTTTTTGAAGAAGTAACAAAGAAGATTGATGAGGGCAAAGCAGTAGATGTGATCTATATGGACTTCAGTAAGGCGTTCGACAAGGTTCCCCATGGGAGACTGATTAGCAAGGTTAGATCTCATGGAATAAAGGGAGAACTAGCCATTTGGATACAGAACTGGCTCAAAGGTAAAAGACAGAGGGTGGTGATGGAGGGTTGTTTTTCAGACTGGAGGCCTGTGACCAGTGGAGTGCCACAAGGATCGGTGCTGGGTCCTCTACTTTTTGTCATTTACATAAATGATTTAGATGCGAGCATAAGAGGTACAGTTAGTAAGTTTGCAGATGACACCAAAATTGGAGGTGTAGTGGACAGTGAAGAGGGTTACCTCAGATTACAACAGGATCTGGACCAGATGGGCCAATGGGCTGAGAAGTGATAGATGGTGTTTAATTCGGATAAATGCGAGGTGCTGCATTTTGGGGAAGCAAATCTTAGCAGGACTTATACACTTAATGGTAAGTTCTTCGGGAGTGTTGCTGAACAAAGAGACCTTGGAGTGCAGGTTCATAGCTCCTTGAAAGTGGAGTCGCAGGTAGATAGGATAGTGAAGAAGGCGTTTGGTATGCTTTCCTTTATTGGTCAGAGTATTGAGTACAGGAGTTGGGAGGTCATGTTGCGGCTGTACAGGACATTGGTTAGGCCACTATTGGAATATTGCATGCAATTCTGGTCTCCTTCCTATCAGAAAGATGTTGTGAAACTTGAAAGTGTTCAGAAAAGATTTACAAGGATGTTGCCAGGGTTGGAGGATTTGAGCTATAGGGAGAGGCTGAACTGGCTGGGGCTGTTTTCCCTGAAGTGTCGGAGGCTAAGGAGTGACCTTAAAGAGGTTTACAAAATTATGAGGGGCATGGATAGGATAAATAGACAAAGTCTTTTCCCTGGGATCGGGGAGTCCAGAACTAGAGGACATAGGTCTAGGGTGAGAGGGGAAAGATATAAAAGAGACCTAAGGGGCAACATTTTCACACAGAGGGTGGTACATGTATGGAATGAACTGCCAGAGGATGTGGTGGAGGCTGGTACAATTTGAACATTTAAGAGGCATTTGGATGGGTATATGAATAGGAAGGGTTTGGAGGGATATGGGCCGGGTGCTGACAGGTGGGACTTGATTGGGTTGGGATATCTGGTCGGCATGGACGGGTTGGACTGAAGGGTCTGTTTCCATGCTGTATATCTCTATGAATCTATAAAACGTCCCAGTTTCACTCTAGACTGGTTTTCATTTGAATCTTGCTTGTTTTCAATTTCACCACGAGAGCAAATAGTTTCTTTGTATCCGCTCTAAGACATTCCTTTACTGTGTTAAAGATTTCATTTGGACAGCCTTCGAGCTTTCAAATTCATAGGAGTGCAACTGACATTCTTCAAATTGTCCTTATAACTTGATTTAAAACTTTAAACCCTGGTAAATTTCTAGTGAATTCTTGCTTTACACCTTTTCAAGCTCAATGCATCTTTCCCCAGTGTTCAGTGTCCAAAATTAGAATACACATGGACTGAACACTGGGAATGGCCTGTGACTAGTCCACACTGAATTCGTTATTGTTCTGAACTTCTGAAGAAGTGTCACTGGACCTAAAATGTTAACATTGCTTTCTCTCCACTGAAACAATGGCACAACTTACACAATTAATGGTGGGGCCCTGGGGAGTATTGTCTAACAGAGAGTCCTCAGGGTTCAGGTACATAGTTCTTTGAAAGTGGTGTCACAGGTAGTGAAGAAGGCATTTGGCATGCTTGCCTTTGTCAGTCAGAGCATTGAGTACAAGAGTTGGGACGTCATGTTATAGCTGTACAAGACATTGGTTAGGCCACATTTTGGAATACTGTGTACAATCTGGTTGCCCTTCTATGGGAAGGTTAAGGGTGAAAAATTGATTTACAGGGATGCTACTTAGACTGGAAGGCTTGAGTCATAAGGCAAGGCTGGATGAGCTGCGACTTTTTTCTCTGAAATGTGAGAGGTTGATGAGCATGGATTAGATGAACGGCCAAGGTCTTTTCTCCAGGATAGGGGATTCCAAAACTAGAGGGCATAGGTTTAAAGTGAGAGGGGAAAGATTTGAAAGGGACATGAGATGCAAAGTTTTCACACAGAGGGTGGTGCGTATATGGAACGAGCTGCCAGAGGAAGCCGCAGAGGTGGGTACAATTACAACATTTAAAAGAAATTTGGATAGGTACGCGGATAGGAAACGTTTATAGGGATGTAGGCTAAACACAGACAAATGGGACTAGTTCAGTTTAGGAAACCTGGTCAGCATGGACGAGTTGGGCCGAGAGGTCTGTTTCCGTGCTGTATACCTCCACGATTCAATGACTTTACAATGCTGGGAGAATTTATGTCCTGGTGGTACTGTTCCTGGACTGGTAATCCAGTAAACCTGGGTAATGCTGTAGGGACCAAAGTTCAAATCCTGCCAAGGTAGATAGTGGAATTTGAATTCAATAAAAATCAGAAATCAAGAGTCTGATGATGACCATGAAACTGTTGCAGATTATTAGGAAAATAAGCTTTGGATCACTAATATTCTTTAGAGAATGAAACTACCATCTTTACCTGATCTGGCTTACATGTGACTCCAGACCCACAGCAATATGGTTGACTGTTAACCTGCCTCTCTGGGTAATAAATGCTTACCTAGCCAGTGATGCTGTCATCCCATGATTGAATTATAAAAATGTTACCAGACCTGTGAGTTCCTCCAGCAAGTTCTATTTTTGCTTCAGATTTCCGGTATCCAAGTCTTTTGTTTTATCTCTGGGTAGTTCCGCCCCCTACTTTGGAAGAAGCCTGACATTTTTTTGTAGATTAAATGGTGTTAAGGTACAAATTAACCATCACTGAATTGAATGCTATAACAGACTCGAGGGACTGAATGGCCTCCTCATGTTTATCTGATGACTTGAAACTTCTTTACTGCTGGTTACTTTGGTTGCTAGCATTTCCCATCTTTGTTTAAACAATGAGCTGCTGTGACTCAGAGTGACACTGTCAAAGAACTGAATTATTATCAGCTGAAGCATTGCCATCAATCTTGGTATTTCTTCTCAGTTTCCCTCGTTCCTGACCCCTGTGATTCAGCTCCTTCTGATGATGCCTTTGATACATCATTTCAACAAAATCCTTGTAGGGTTGGGGGGCGGGGGGGGGAGGGGGAGGGGAGAAGGATGTTTTATTTAGACTAAAATCATTCCGTTGAGCAAGGTAGCAATAGTGGGATTCTTTTTAAACCCTAGAGGCGAAATGTTAAGTGAGTGGCTCAGGTAAAATATCTGATTAATCATCATTCTCCTCATATTCAGATATACAAGTCTGGTTTGTATCATTCCTTCAGTGACTTGTTTTAGCTGGAGGTAGCTGCTCTGATCTATTTGACTGCGCCCAGTTTGCTTTATTCCTGTTTCCTCTCCCGTCTCCTGAAGAGTTGAACTCAGGGGTACAGTTCTGCAAATGTTAAACCCCAACGGAGGGCCGTTTCTCTGTCTGTAAGAGTCGGGTCCGCTGTTTGCTAGACTTCAGGCTGATTAGGAGGGGCATTGCGGATTGCCTACTCCCTGCTATAGCTCAAGGTCATTTGTCTGTGCTGATCTCATGATGATACCAGCAGCATAATTGGCCTCAATAGCCACAGGGTAGGGAGGGGAATGAAGTTGCCATGCGTCCCAGTATGATTCTAACTCAGTTATTGTGTTAAAAAGTCCAAGTATGAGGAGGTCAGATAAGGGCAGGATCTGGCTGGAATATGCAAACACAGCTGTATCTGTGATGGTAAAAAAAAAGCAAGAAAATGAAGGGCAAAGTGCTGGGTGTAACAAACAGTATTTGTACTTTACACAAATTAGTAAACGCCTGGAGTGTAACTTTGACGTCTGATGACACTGACCACAAAATAGACATTATATGATGTGCTAAGAGGTTTCTGACGTCATGCCCTCAAATTACAGCAGGTTATTTTTGCCAAAAACTGGTAGCACTCTCACCTGTGAGCCACAGTTTCCTGGTTGAAAACCAACTCCTTGGCCTGAGCACAGAATCAGTGTTGACGCTCCAGGGAAGTACTGAGAGAACGCTGCACTGTTCAGCCATCACCATGGGTATCACTGATGAACACTTCAAGGTTATGCACCAAGCCCTGGAAAGTGGGATTAGTTAGTGAGTTTTGAGAAGATTTGTAGCTCAGGTTGAGGTTCTGGATGTAGGTTTGTTCGCTGAGCTGGAAGGTTCGTTTTTGTATTTGGGATTAGTGTAAGTAGATCTGTGCAGACTTGATGGGCTGAAGGGCCTTTTCTATGTTGTATGACTACGACTGTCAGAGGTACAGATTTTTGGATGAAGTGTTAAGCTGAAGTCCCCTCTGCTTCAACATCAAGTATTTGTAAAAGATTCCATGGTTCTGCTTTGAAGAAAAGCTGGGGGGTCATCCCTCACTACCCTGTTCAACCAACGTCACAAAATCGATGAGCGGGGTCTTTATCCCATGGCCATTTGTGGGAGCTTGTAGTGCACATATTGACTGCTGCATTTCCCACATTAGAACAGTGACTGCATTTCAGTACTATCCAATTCTCTGTAAATGGAAAGTGCTGGATAAATGCAACTCTTTTCCATAGGGTGGTGACAGGCTTTAAATAGAGGCAATACAAAAGAGACATGTCTAATTAAAAGTCCAAATTTTGCACACAGTTTTGGTTCTAATTTCTGGTTAGCATTATTTGAACATGTCTTGAGATGCTACACCAGAAATTGATTAGTTTAACTGCTGAATAGATGCAACTTCCCTGCATCAATCATAATGGGCCGAAGGGCCTGTCCTTATGCTGCTTCCATGCAGCCACTTTCTGTAAAGGTGTGGGATGCATTAATCACGACACATTGGCAGATGGTTCAGGAATAGGAGGAATGGGTGTAAAGTCTCTGGGATACAACACTGGAGAGCCTAGTGGAGGAGATTCAGGAAGTGAGGCTGGGAGAAGGAGTCAAACTTACTCTCCTCATCCACCTACCCTTCCCTCGAGCAGCTCTGCCTGACCTCATGTCCTCCTCCCATTGCTCAAGACCAAAGAGGGCCTTTCGTAGGATGCCTCTTCTTTTGGTGAGGTGTCCAATAACGTAGAACAGCACACTCCTTGCTGCTTCAGGTAAAGTCCTCAGAGAACTTTCCAGAATAAATATCACTTGAGTATTGGTGAAGGAAGTGTCCCAGAAAGTCTCCCGATATGTTGACATGCTGCGTTTATGTCCCATTAAGTAGCACTAATCAATATTTTGGTGCTGTTCGATGTTAGGAAAGGGTGTTAGTTGAAACATTAGCTACCAAAATGCAACACAGTCTCTTTACTGAATTCCAGAGGAGTTTAAGTGATAACCAACTATTTAACAAGCCTCTGGGTAATCATTTCTAACATTGGCTTCAACATTTTGTGTCAAGTTAGAATCTTGCACCAAACATAGGATAAACCAATGCTTAAGCCCCAGTTCAGCCTCCTCCTTTCCTTTTTAGGATCAAGAATTTTAATCAAATATATCCTCCATGGTTTATTACAGCACAAGAAATAAATATTTTGTTATGAGCTCTTTGGCTGACTAGATCAGCATTTATTTATATCTCTAGAAAATATAGCTGCCCTCTAGAAATGCTGCACTCCTTAAAGGTAGTTAGATTCACAGTGAAATTCAGAAATATGTTCCAGGATTTTGACCCAGCGACAGTGAAGCAACAACAATATATTTTTGAGTCACAATGGAATGGGACTTGGAGAGGGCTTGTAGCTGACAGTGTTCCCATGTATCTACTCATTCTTGGGGGCAGTGGGTAAAGGTCACAGGGGTGGACAGTCAATGCTGTCTGTGGAGCCATGGTGAATTTCTGCAGTGCATCGTGTAGATGGTACACAGTGCTGTGACTGAGCATCAGGGGTAGAATGAACGAGAGTTTATGTTGGTGGAAGGTTAATGTAGCCGTATTACATCTGAAAGAACTGGACTGCATTAATTCAGGACTTGACATTTTCTAGAAATTGAAATCCTGCATAACTCTAGAAGAGACATTAAATGAAACAATGTTATTATCAGTTTTAGGATTACTGTCACAGCCCTAGATTCTAACTACTTAGCCTCCCACTAATTATGGTTTGATTATCTCTTTTGCAATTCCTTTTAAGGGCTGGGTGGAGAAATTCTCAGTTACTTTTTAAGTTTAGGCAAAGCTCTTGCAACGTATCTGAGTTGGAATTAAAATCAAGTCTCAACCTGTTACAAAAGTGAACATGCAGCGATAATACAATCTCACGCCCATTTTCCATGGAAGAAAGAATTTGCATTTATATAGTGCCTGGGGACATTGCAAAATACACTTAAGACAAATAACTATTTTACTGAAAGCGTGGCCACTGTTGTAATATTCTAGACAATTTGCAGAAAGCAAACTATACCCAACAGCAAAGAGATAACAACCAGATGGTTTGTGTTTTCCCAGTACATAGATCTGAATACCAGGGCCAAAGCCCTTGTTCGTCTTTGAAATAGTATGGCAACAGAAGAGAACCAATTCTGATGAAGGGCCCATCAACTAAACCACTCTTATCTCTGCACAAATGCCACTTTCCTTTCTTTGTGTCTCAGCTGATAGATGGCACCTCCAACAGTGCATCCCTCCCTCTGTACTTACTGTGGCAAATGCATTGCAGTATCAGCCTCGATTTAGTTGCACTAAACTTTCTGAAGTGGGACTTGAACTAACAACCTTTAGCACTCCCCACAGGTTCTTATAGGTTTCCACTTACTTCCAACTTCCACTGGATGCTCCATTTGAAGGCATTTCACGAGAAGCCACTCAATGTCTTAATTTTCCCTCATTCCCTCATCTCGTGCAACTTCAACTTCCTTTAGTTGATCATTGAAGGCCATCCATTCAGCTGTCCACATCATCCCCCTTTTCTTCACAAGGTCTTCTCTCCACACACCCACTCACTCCATCCCCCAACCCAGCATAAATACCACTGTTTCCTGGCTGTAATCAGTTCTGAAGAGAAGTTACTGGACTCAACATGTTAACTGTGTTTCTCTCTCAACAGATGCTGACAAACCTGCTGATTTTCTCCAGCAATTTACTAACTAGGGCTGTGGATAGCGCTTTAGGCACAACAGGTAGGAGAATGGAGGACTGGGGGTGTAGTACTTAAATGCATGCAGTGTATGAAACAAGGTGAAAGAGCTTGTAGCCAAATTGTTATGGAGAGGTATGATGTTGTATCACAGACACATGGCTGCCAGGGAATCAGGGCTGGGAAGAAAACATTCAAGGATACACATCCTATCGAAAGAACAGGCACGTGGGCAGAGGGGTGGGGTTGCCTTGTCGATAAGAAAATAAATTAAACCAATAGCAAGAAGAGATTTAGAGTCAGAAGGCGTAGAACTTTTGTGGTAGAATTGAGGTACGGCAAAGGAAAATGGATCCTGATGGGAGTTGTGTGCAGACAGTGGTCAGGATGTGGGAAAGAAAATAAATAGAGAGGTAGATGCTTAAGAAAGATACTATTACAATCATATAGGGCAAAGTTAAAAATCACACAACACCAGGTTATAGTTGGACAGGTTTATTGTGAAGTACTAGCTTTCAGAGCGCTGCACCTTCATCAGGAAACTTCAATATGCAGGTGGACTGGAAAAATCAGCTTGATAATGGATCTCAAGAAAAGGAATTAGCAACATGTCAATGAGATGGTTTTTTGGAGCTTCTCCTGGAGCCCACTAGGGAACCAGCAATTCAAGATTTTGTGAAGTATAATGAGGTAGACTAGTTTTGGGAACTTAAGGTGAAGGAAGCCTTAGGGCCAGTGACCATAGAGTCGGAGAGATGTACAGCACGGAAACAGACCCTTCGGTCCAACTCATCCATGCTGACCAGATATTCCAACCCAATCTGGTCCCACCTGGCCCATATCTCTCCAAACCCTTCCTATTCATATACCCATCCAGATGCCTTATAAATGTTGCAATTGTACCAGCCTCCACCACTTCCTCTGGCAGCTCATTCCATACACGTACCACCCTCTAAATGAAAAAGTTGCCTCTTAGGTCTCTTTTATATCTTTCCCCTCTCACCTATGTCCTCTAGTTCTGGACTCCCCTACCCCAGGGAAAAGACTTTGTCTAGAAATCCTATCCATACCCCTCATGATTTTATAAACATAATATGACAGAATTCACCCTGCACTTTGAGAGGGAGAAGCTGGAATCAGATGGAACTCAATGTACAGTTGAGTCCATGAAAGGATCAGCCATGATCTTATTGAATGGAGGAGTGAGCTTGATGGGCCAATTGGCCTACTCCCGCTCATTTTTCTTATGTTCTTATGAAGGACTTGTCATATGAGGAGCAGTTGAGGAGTCTGGGTCTGTACTCGATGGGGTTTAGAAGGTTGAGGGGGATATAATTGAAATTTACAGAATATTGAGAAGGCTGAATGGAGTGGACATGGGGAAGAGGTTTGTAGGGGAGACGAGGACCTGAGGACACAGCCTCAGAGTGAAGAAGCGGCTGAGGTGGGGTGGGGGGGGGGGGGGGTGGCTTGGGAGGTAGAAACTGTCACACAGCTCCTTCTGGAATGTGTCTTTGTGAAGGAATTCTGGAGGAAGATGCAGTGGGATTTGTTAAGGTTCATCCTGAGCTGATCCACAATGCTGGTCTCTGTGCTCTACAGACTGTTCCCCAGGATGCACACACCTGAGTCAAACATCAACTGCGCCTGGACGACCATCAACTAGGTGAAAGATGCTCTTTGGTCTACCTGAAATTTGTTGATGTTCCAGGACAAGGAGTTGACCATGACCGGGTGTTGCAGGCTGGCACATTCCAAGGGACTACATGCTGAGGGATGCAGTAAAGCTTGGTCAGCTGCTGCCAAGGTGCAGTGGACTATCATCTAAGGTCTTCCTGCCAAAATACAATGGGGGGCTCATTCAGTTACCCAGTGCGTCAAATATATGTAAATAGTATCATGCATAAGTAAGAAATGCCTTTGCATTTGATGGTTGGAACTGCTGTGAAAGTAAAACACGAACATTTTTTGTTCTTCATGTGCAGGGACTGTAGAGAACCATACTGCTCTATGTGACTATGTTGATAAATAAAGATTTTTTAAATCAATGAGGTATACTTTTGAAATAAAAAGAATTAGCTCTGCTTTCTCTCCCCAGAATCTGCCAGACCTCCTCAATTTTTCCAGCAATTTCTGTTTTTGTTTCTAATTTCCAGCTCCCGTAATTCTCTGCTTTTCTCATTCTGGGAAACTTGTTTTCTTCAAGGTTCTGAGTCTTGCCCTCAACAGAAAAGGCCTGCCTCAGAAATAAATGTTAGTGTCAGAGTTTTTAATCTCTGACTGAATTGCCTTGTCATAGGAGTTCTCCGTGACTCGACTGAGGTTACTCAACATCTGTGACTTGTATTTACTGGAATGGGAGCCTTGTAGTTGTATCACTAAACTGACAATCCCAATGTCTGGACTAATGATCTGGAGATATGAATTCAAACCCCATACCAGCAGCAGGGAAATTTAAATTCTGTTAATTAAAGAAACCTGCAATCAGAAATCATGGCTTGATTTTTAGTCTAATGCCTGGATCATTTCCATGTTATGAACTATGTTGAGCCTGCGAAACTCAAGTGACTGGATCTTAATAGGAGTGGGGGCCTGGAATGGAGCACGTTTGCTGTGCATCTGGAGTTACTCAGAGGCAAGGATGGCAGATGTCCTTCTGTCAAAATGTGAATGAACAACTGGCAGCTTCACTGACACCATCATCAACACCTTGGACAGGATTTCTATTCACTCATGGGGGTGAGGAAAGGAGGTTTTGTAAATAATGCTTCCAGATGGTGTGTCAGTGTGCAGGGCATACTGGAGAGAGTGATCCTGACAGGCAACAACTGACAGGGTGTGAACATCAAAGGCAGAGGGCAGCCATGATGGGGCCTTCTGTTGGCTGCTGAACAGAGGAGGGAGCATAGCAAAGGGGCAACAATTTCACTGTGTTGAGAAATAAATCATTGTGGAAAAACTCTTACCTCATGAAAAAGATCTTTATTTAATGGCTCTCTATATGGAAATAACACTCAAGAAGCTAGACATCATCCAGGACAAAGCAACCTACTTGATAGACACCACATCCACAAACAATCACTCCCTCCACCACAGACACTGAGTAGCAGTAGTGTGGACAATCTATATGATGCACTGTGAAATTCAGCAAAAATTATTAGACAAAACCTGTCAAACACATGACTTCTTCCATCTAGAAGGACAAGGGCAGCAGATATATGTGAACACCACCGGCTGCAAGTTCCCCTCCAAGACACTCACTGTCCTGACTTGGAAATATATCGCCGTTTCTTCAGTGTCGCTGGGTCACAATCTGGAATTCCCTCCCTAAGGGCATTGTAATCAACTCAATAACACATGGACTGCATTGGTTCAAGAAGGTAGCTCACCCCCAGCTTCTCAAGGATGTTTGGGAGGGGCAATAAATGATGGCCCAGCCAGCGATTACCATATCCCATGAGTGAACAAAAAAAAGTGACAGCAAGAACAATTATGATGGACAGAACTTCATGCCTGGATGGATAGAAATGGTCTCCTCCACCAGGTTTCACATTCTCAACTCTCAAATGACCAGAGAGGGCAAAGAGAATGTGACAAAGCCACTCTGAATCTCCCTTTGAGAACTGGCAGCATTAACATGAATGACTGGGAGGAGTTTGCTACCAATCATTCAAAACGGCAACAACTTGTCTCTCCAACTATTTCATGCTTTGAGACCAACTGATCAGTGGTGACAGGGAAGCAATACAAAAGGAAGCAAATCCTACGCCTGGGTCCCATGATCTTTGGGACTTCCTGCCTCATGTGCTCAAAGATCTGTGGGTCAACAATTGGCCTGTTCAGTCAAACGATGTGCCGTGGCAGAACCTTGCAATCCCAAATTGATGTAATCCGTGAACTGAGAGATGGATGATGTTGGTGATGACTGATGTGCACCAGACTGCTCCGGTTTTCCAGCTGGAAATTTGAAAATTGCCATCTTGCCCCTCCACAGCTGTTATTGAGCTCCCCAACGAGCAGTTAATTAGAGGAGAGCTGGTTCTCAGATACCCACCCTCCTCCTTGCCTTGAAAATACCAGTGTGTTCCACCACACACACCGCTGACACTGTTCCTGCTCCCAACAGTGATTAGAAATCCCAGCCCAGGTATCAGTCATGGTGAACATGAAACTATCAGTTTCATTCATACCCTTTAGGGAAGGAAATCTGCCATTGTTATCCAGCCTGGCTGTTGTGTGATTCCAGACCCAGAGCTGCCCTCTGAAATGGCCAAGCAAGTCACTATTCAGTATCTTCTGGAGGGCACTTGGGAATGGGAAATTAATCAGAACCTGACCTCCACATCCCGTGGATGAATGAAAAACTATTAACAGAAGGAAGGGCGGTTGAGATTTCACTAATTACACAATCACATTACTCCTGTACTGGTAAAAGTGATCTGTTCAGTGTGGGAGTGCTGTTTTGCAGAATTTGTTTGTCACGTTTACAACTTTCACTTTTTACTGTCACTTTTACTTGAACTGACATAATTTGCTGTAAAATGTCTCGGAGTGTCAGAAGTTGTGGATGGTGCTTGAAAAAGACCATCCTTTTCCTGTTCCTTTTCTCTTTCTATTTACTGGACAATTAATTGAGAAGAATTACCTCAGATCCAACTGCCTGTGCCGGCAACAAGCCCTTTGCCTCAGGGTTAATGAACTGAAGACGGAATTAGTCATAACCTGTACCTCTCGTTGTTATGAACGGATTGTGTAGCTGTTTGATGAGTCATTCGTATTCACTGGGGTCACTGCTTTCTCTCACAATCCTCTGCAATTCTCCAATCAGCATTCCATATTTGATCATCTTTTGCATTAACACACACTAAGAGCTATACGTGCTTAATGTAACGCTTACAAGTTGATGGGCACTAACTAGCTGCATTTGTGTTTACACTACACCATAATAAATCCAAACACGTGATTTTTATTCCTGTGTTTTGAATGAGGTTAAAATTCCATTCTTAAACTCTTGACACCATCCCCAATTTTCTTATTGTAGTCAACGCAGAAGCTGGTTTACGTTAAGGGTTCGGATGTTTATAGACAGTTTTGAAATTTGAAAGCACTTGGGGTTCAATCTGGACTGTGTGCGGTAGTGTAAAATAGGGGTAATAAATTGGCAATCCATCTTTCATCACTCCACATGCTTATTCCCGATGAGGTTTGTTCCAATCTTGAGCGAGTCCTTGTCGAGCTTATCCTGTGTTTCCCTGGTGACTGTGTCAATGCTTCATCCTGCTTTCATTCTGACGTGAGATATCGAAATTGAACTCATCCTTCATCTCCACACTATCCATTACTAAATCTTTTTTTCCTTCCTGGAATTCCCTCTCTCTACTTCAGGAAATGGTCATTCTTATGATGTCCATTGCAAGCCCAAAGACTCCACAATTGACCAAATGATTGCTTCTTCCGCCTGCTTTCTCGAAAGACTCTAACCCCTTCTCTCAGCTAATTTTTTTTCTTTCTGTCATATCTTCTCAAACAACTTGCACAGGGGCTCTTGAGTGTCTTCTTTTTCCTCAGCACCTCCTCTTGGCCGTAATGCATAGGTCTCCATTTCCAATGTTTCCATTGCCACTCCCTTTCTCCCTTCTCATCCCTGCTCTTATCCTTCGGCTTCATTATGCAATGCCTGGATTGTCTGCTGTCATTTCCATCAACTTTACATTAATGCCTAACCATGTCTTTCCCTTCTCTACAATGGAGAGTTTCAGCAATGCCAACCTTCTGTAGGCACAAGGAGAACAGTAGGCATTCCATGTAATATTGGCAACTTCGATTAAATGTACTTTTTTATATTTTCCACATGATTTAACACCTTGCTCAGGCATTAGTTGATGAACACACCCCACCTTGTGACACACTGCCTTCTTACACATTAGAAAGCAAAAGGACTCTTGAGACAATTGGATAATTTTACAATGTTAGCCAAATAGTCTTTTATGTCTCCCATTTTCAGTAATTTTTCATCTGGTAAAAAGAAACATTCAAAGAGAGTGACAAAGAAAACATTTTTCATCATTTATATAAATGATTTGGATGTGAGCATAAGAGGTATAGTTAGTAAGTTTGCTGATGACACCAAATTAGGAGGTGTAGTGGACAGCGAAGAAGTTCACCTTAGATTACAATGGGATCTTGATCAGATGGGCAAAAGTGAGGACTGCAGATGCTAGAAACCAGAGTTTAGATCAGAGTGGTGCTGGAAAAGCAGAGTAGGTCAGGCAGCATCCGAGGAGCAGGAAAATTGACGTTTCGGGTAAAAGCCCTTCATCAGGAATAGAAGCAGGGAGCCTCCAGGGTGGAGAGATAAATCGGAAGGGGTGGAGGGGGGCGGGGGTGGTGGGGCTGGGGAGAAGGTAGCAAAGAGTACAATCGGTGAATGGGGGTGGGGATGGAGGTGATAGGTCAGAGGGGAGGGTGGAGTGGATAGGTGGGAAGGGAGATAGGCAGGTAGGACAGGTCATGAGGACAGTGCTGAGCTGGAAGGTTGGAACTGAGGTAAGGTGGGGGGGGGGGGGGGAATGAGGAAACTGGTGAAGACCACATTGATGCCTTGGGGTGTTCTTCCGCCTCGGGATACTTCAATCCCAAGGCATCAACGTGGACTTCACCAGTTGATTTTCCTGCTCCTCGGATGCTGCCTGACCTGCTGTGCTTTTCCAGCACCATTCTGATCTAAACTCTTGATCAAATGGGCCAATAGGCTTAGAAGTGGCAGATGGAGTTTAATCTAGATAAATGTGATATGCTGCATTTTGGGAAAGCAAATCTTGGTAAGGTCCTTGGGAGTGTTGCTGAACAAAGAGACCTTGGCGTGCAGGTTCATAGCTCCTTGAAGTTAGAGTCGCAGGTAGATAGGATAGTGAAGAAGGTGTTTGGTATGCTTTCCTTCATTGGTCAGAGTATTCAGTACAGGAGTTGGGAGGTCATGTTGCATCTGTACAGGACATTGATTATGCCACTGTTGGAATATTGCATGCAATTCTGGTCTCCTTCCTATCGGAAAGATGTTGTGAAACTTGAAAGGGTTGGAGGATTTGAGCTATAGGGAGAGGCTGAACAGGCTGGTGCTGTTTTCCCTGGAGCACCGGAGGCTGAGGGGTGACCTTATAGAGGTTTATAAAATCATGAGGGGCATGGATAGGAAAAATAGACAAAGCCTTTTCCCTGGGGTTGGGGAGTCCAGAACTAGAGGGCATAGGTTTAGAGTGAGACAGGAAAGATATAAAAGAGACCTAAGGGGCAACTTTTTCACGCAGAGGGTGGTACTTGTATGGAATGAGCTGCCAGTGGAAGTGGTGTAGGCTGGTACAATTGCAACATTTAAAAGGCATCTGGAGGGGTTTATGAATAGGAAGGGTTGGAGAGATATGGGCCGGGTGCTGGCAGGTGGGACTAGTTTGGGTTGGGATATCTGGTCAGCATGGACGGGTTGGACTATAGGGTCTGTTTCCATGTTGTACATCTCTGTGACTCTATGACTCTATTTTTGAAGTCCCTTTTTGATTTAGATTTTTACACACAGCATTGTCCAGGGAATTCTTCTTAAATTCCTGGAGATTCCAGGTTAATTCTGGAAGCTTGGCGAACTTTGACATAGTTGAATAAAAACAAAACACTGTGGACGCTGGAGATCATCAATTAAAAACAGAAAGCGCTGGAGAAACTCAGCAGGTCTGTGGAGAGAGATTCAGAGTTATTTTTCAACTCCAATATGAATTTTCTTTGGTACAGATGAGATCGGTTTTGTTCTCACCTGAAATCCTTCAGACATAAGACGTAGGAGAATAAGTAGGTGACTCAGCCCATCGAGTCTGCACTGGCATTCCATGAGATCCTGCTTGATCTGATCATCTACAACTGCATCTTCCCGCCTTTTCCTCATAAACCTTGATTCCGTTTCTGATTAAAAATCCCGTCCACCTCAGCCTCAGCCTCAGCCTCAGCCTCAACGGCCCTCAGCAACACATGAATTCCACAGATTCACAACCCTCTGAGAGAAGAAATTCCTCCTCAGCTTTGTCTGACACCCGTGCCCCTTAATCTGAGACAATACTCTCTTGTCCTAGAGTCTTCCACAAGGGAAACAAACTTTCTGCATCTACCCTGTCAAATCCTGAAAGAAACCTATATGTTTCAATAAGGTTGTCTCTCGATCTTCTAAAGTCTAATGAGCATAGACCCAATCTACTCACCCTCTCTTCTCGAGACAGTACCTCCATACCTGGTAGTCATGATTTGGAGACACCAGTGTTGGACTGGGGTGTACAAAGTTAAAAATCCCACAACACCAGGTTATAGGCCAACAGGTTTATTTGGAAGCACTAGCTTTCGGAACGCTGGATGAAGGACCAGTCCTCTGTAAAGCTACTGCTTCCAAGTAAACCTGTTGGACTATAATCTGGTGTTGTGTGATTGTTAACTTTCCATACCTGGTATCAGTCTAGTGAACTGCTCTGGACTGCCTCCAATGCTATTGTATCATGTAATTTTCCACTTGGAGACACTGAGCAGTAACTTTCAATGAAAAAGAATTTGGTTTGTTACTGTCCCCCATCAACTGGTACTTGGTTGAAATACAGCTCCAAGAGACAAAAAGACAGTTCAACGACCAACTGATTGTCCAAGACTGAGTAAACCAAAATGGGATTTCAGGAAGAAAAGCAATATAATTGTTTAATGATCGTGTCGTTCCCTACACCTTCTCAGCCTCCACCCCACCCCACCCCTCCTCCCCAGCACCACCCTAGCTTTGTTTCAGGAAAGTTGAGCCCATGTCAAAGGTTCTGAAACACTTTGTCTCCTTGGAGACCTGTCACGTCTCATAAGTGTTAGACAATAATCATCAGATTTAGGGCTATCTTTTGATTTTCAAGCCATAGAATGCTTTTACAGAATGTTAATATAAATACGGGAATTTGAAATGGCACAGACTCGGGTGAAATTTATTCACAGATGTCAAACATCAATGATGAATGATTTCAGCAATCCCACATGCAGAAGCTACTGCATAATCTTTGTTGGAAGGAAAGGGCACATTTCTTCCAACTCTTTGGAATAATGAGATCCATCGAATAAGAAGAATGGGTTTCCTCCTTGTAGCTTCTTGGGTAAAAAGCCAAAGATTGCACCCTAGTTTATCCTAATTTATATGACTTCATCTGAGGAGCTAAAAATGACCTGCTCATCTCAAGGCTAGACAGCATAAATCTCTGTTAAAGGTTCTCTATTCATGGGTGTTATCTATCACTTTTGCTTTACAGGCTTCATGTCTATGGATGGCCTGGTGTACCTTTGTGGAAATAATAGTACCAGACATTAACCTTACACACATAGGAATTGTAGAAGGTTACAGGACAAAAGGAGACAATTTGGCCCATCATTCAGCACAGGAGCATGGGAGGAACTATCTTCTCCTGTCATCATGAGTGTGGGGTAGGCTTGAGTGCCCAGTAGATCCATTGCTCCCCTCTCCTCCAATTTCACACCAATGTGCTGGAAACAACTTCCTATCGTATGCGGAATGCAAAAGGTTTACAGGGGGATCACTTTGTTCAGTTGGCTGGATGGCTGGTTTGTAATGTAGAGTGATGCCAATAGTGTGGGTTCAATTCCTACACCAGCTGAGGTTACCTCAGATAGATTCATCTAATCAAAAACTCCTCTCACTTGAGATGTGGTAGCCCTCAGGTTAAATCACTACTGGTTGTGCGTCTCTGTAATGAGAGAGCAATCATATGGTCTGTTAAGATGTGGTGACATTATCTTTACAAAGGGTTTAGGAAAAAGCTCATGAATGATAACAAAATTCATCATTGAAGTAGATACTTATAAGTGCCAAGAGAAGAGATTGAATCAGATTAAATTGGTGCCTCTAGTTGTATACCAGCACAAAATGAAAAGCCACAGGTTTCAAATGAAGAGAAAATTTGGATTATTTTTAAACGCAGTGAGCTGGGGTGCACTTTAGGAAAGGGCAATAGAAACAGGTTAAAAAATAAGGTTGAGAAAGAATTGAATAAATACTGAAGAGAAAAAAAATTCTGTCAGGGTAATGAGGAATGAGCCCCAAAGTGGGATTAATGGAAATAGCATCACCAAAGAGTCAATACAGGTATCTTCAAAAATAATTAGTTCCCTGCTTACCTCCGCTTTTTAACCAACTATCTTCAATTTGTGTCTCTCATGCCACAGAAAACCCTTTCTCCTTATTAATTCCATAACTATTGACAGCACGCGATGCTGTTGTGTGTATCATCTACAAATTCCAACAGCTAAATTTCAACAGCACCTTCCAAACCCCTCACCTCTATCACCATCTCTAAGGACAAGGGCAATAGACACATGGGAACACCAACACTTAGAAGTTCCCCACCAAGCCACTCACCATCCTGACTTGGAAATATATTACTGTTTCTTCATTGACACTGGATCAAAACTGCAGAACACCATTCTCTAGCAGCATTGGGTTGGCCCTGCATCACATGAGTTGCAAGAAGGCAGCTCAATACACCTTCTGAAGATCAATTAACAATAAATAAGCCAATAAATAAATGCTGACCCAGCCAGAAACATCCATATTCCGTGGTCAAGGAAAGGAACTGCATGAGTTTCAATAAGCTCTATCCAATTTCTCTCAACATTCCATGTGCAAGGAGGGAGCTGTGTTAGTGTCTTGTTTCTTGGCTCCACTTCTTACAATAGGGAGATTGGGCTGATGTTCAGCTGAGTCATAACCTCATCTCTTTCACTGCGATGAACTGGATCTAAGGATCTGTGGCAGTTTGATGAGTCATATAATACAATGAGGTCAATAGGTTTCTCACGGTCCAAAGGAATTCCACAGTGGGAATTCCATATTTGGTCACACACAATCCATAGAGTTGCAACACCTTCACAGCAATTGGAATCATTGTGTTAGATGCACTACAGTGATCATTGACCATCTCAACTTGAATGGAGAAAGAGTGGCTATTGTTCAGAGCTCTTGGCATTTCCAGTCACTCCAATTCATTAGAGTGTGGGGTGCCAAACTCTTAGGTTTGCCCTAGAGCTTTCATTAAAAAAAGTATTAAGTACCTGGTGTCAAACTTGCTTCATGTTCAAAACTGAAATGTTGAAATGTCGAGTACCCGGGGCATGCATTTAAGGTGAGGGGGGAAAGTTCAAAGGAGATGTGAGGGGCAAGTGTTTTACACAGAGAGTGATTGGAGTCTGGAACACATTAAGAGGGGTGGTGGTGGAGGCAGATACAATAGGAGCATTTAAGGGATAAGCACATGGAGGGATGTGAACCAAGGACAGACAGAGGGATTTAGTTTTATTCATTTGTGGGACTTGGGGTGGCTGCCTGGCTAGCATTGATAGCCCATTCCTATTTGCCCTTGAGCTGTGTTCTTGAATCGTTGCAAACCACTTGCTTGACCCACAATGTTGGTAGGGAGAGAATTCTAGAATTTTGACCCAACGACTGTGAAGGAACAGCAGCACATTTCCAAGTCAGGGTGGTGAGTGGCTTGGAGGGGAACTTGCAGGTGGTGATGTTCCCAAGTACCTGTTGCCCTTGTCCTTCTAAATGGAAATGGTTGTGGGTTTGGAAGGTGCTGTTTAAGGATCTTTGGTGAATTTCTGCAGTGTATCTTATAGATCGTATTCACTGCTGCTACTGAGCGCCAGTGGTGGAGGGATTGAATGTTTGTGGATGTAGTGCCAATCAAGTGGGTTGCTTTGTCCTGAATGGTGTCAACTTCTTGAGTGTTATTGGAGCTGCACCCATCCAGGCAAGTGGGAAGTATTCCATCACACTCTTGACTTGCGCCTTGTAGAAGGCAGGTAGACTTTGGAGTGTCAGGAGGTGAGTTACTCATCATAATATCCCTAGTCTCTGACCTGGTCTTGTAGCCACTGTGTTTATGTGGTGAGTCCAGTTGAGTTTCTGGTCAATGATAACCCCAAGAATGTTGACAGTGGGGGATTCAGTGATGGTAATACCATTGAATGTCAAGGGATAATGGTTAGAATGTCTCTTATTGGTGATAGTCATTGTCTGGCATTTGTGTGGTGTGAAGTTTACTTGCCACTTGTTGGCCCAAGCCTGGATATTGTCCAGATCTTGTTGCATTTGAGCACGGTTTGCTTCAGTATCTGAGTTGCAAATGGAGCTGAACATTGTGCAATCATCGGCAAACATTCCCACTTCTGACCTTATGACAGAGGGAAGGTCGTTGATGAAGCAGCTGAAGATTTTTGTGCTTCAGACACTACCCTGAGGAACACCTGCAAAGATGTCCTGGAGCTGAGATGACAGACCTCCAACAACCACAACCATTTTACTTTATGTCATGTATGATTCTAACCAGTGGAGTGTTTGCCCCCAATACCCATTGTTTCCAGTTTTGCCAGAGCTCCTTGATGCCACACTCGGTCAAATGCAGCCTCAATGTCAAGGACTGTTACTCTCACCTCCCCTCTGGAATTTAACTCTTTTTTCCATGTTTGGACCAAGGCTGGAATGAGGTCAGGAGCTGAGTGACCCTGGCGAAACCTAAACTAAGCGTCACTGAGCAGGTTATTGCTGAGCAGGTGCTGCTTGATAGCAATGTTGATGACCCCTTCCATCACTTTACTGATGATGAAGAGTAGACTGATTGGGCGGTAATTGGCCGGGTTGGATTTGTCCTGCTTTTTGAGTACAGGACATACCTGGGCAGTTTTCCACATTGCCAGGTAGATGTCAGTGTTGTAACTGCACTGGAAGAGGTTGGCTAGGGGAGAACATGTCTTCAGTACTACTGCTGGAATGTTATTGGGGCCCATTGCCTTTGCAGTATCCAGTGCCTCCATCCATTTCAAGTGAAGTGAATCAAATTGGCTGGAGACTGGTATCTGTGATGCTGTGGACCAATGGAGGAGCTTGAGATGTATCATCCACTCGGCACTTCTGACTGAAGATTGTTATGATTGCATCAGCCTTATCTTTTGCACCAATGTGCTGGGCTCCTCCATCATTGAGGATGGGGGTATTTGTGGAGCCTCCCAGTGAGTTGTTTAATTGTCCATCACCATTCACGAATGGATGTGGAAGGACTGTAGAGCTTAGATCTGATCTGTTAGTTGTGGGATCACTTAGCTCTGTCTCTCACTTGCTGTTTGTGCCATTTGGTACGCAAGTAGTCCTGTTTGGTGGCTTCACCAGGTTCACTCCTCATCTTCAGGTTTGCCTGATGCTGCTCCTGGTATGTCCTCTTACACTCTCCATTGAACCAGGGTTGATCCCCTGGCTTGATGGGTAATGGTTGAGTGGGGGATATACCTGGCCATGAGGTTACAGATTGTGCTGGAGTACAATTCTGCAGCTGTTGATGGCCCACAGCACCTCACAGATGCCCAGTTTGTAGCTGCTAGATCTGTTTGAAGTCTGTCCCATTTAGCACAGTGATAGTGCCACACAACACGATGGGGGGTATTCTCAAGGTGAAGGCAGGACTTCGTCTCCACAAGGACACTGCGGCGATCACTCTTACCGATACTGTCATGAACAAATGTTTCTGCAGCCGACAGATTATAAGGATGAGGTCAAGTATGGTTTTTCCTCTTGTTGGTTCCTTCACCACTTGCCACAGACCCAGTCTAGCAGTTATATCCTTTAGGACCCGACCAACTTGATCAGTAATGCTGCTGCTGAGTCACTCTTTTTGATGGACATTGAAATCCCCCACCCAAAGTATATTTTAAGCCCTTGCCAAGTTCAGTGCTTGCTCGAAGTGTTGTTCAACATGGAGGAATAATGATTCAACAGCCAAAGGAGGACAGTACGTGGTAACCAGTAAGAGGTTTCCTTGCTCATGTTTAACCTTAAGCCATGAGACTTCATGGCATCTGGAATTGATGTCAAGCAGTCCCAGGTCAACTCCTTCCCTACTGTATCCCACTGTGCCACCCCCCCTCTGCTGGGTATGTCCTGTCGGTGGGGCAGGACATATCCAGGAATGGTATTGGTGGTATCTGGGGTGTTATCTGTATGGTATGATTCTGTAAGAATGACTATATCAGGCTGCTGCTTGACTAGTCTGTGAGACAGCTCTCGCAATTTCGGCACTAACCCCCAGATGTTGGTAAGGAGGATTTTGCATGATCAATAGGGCTGTTGGTGTTTTTGCTGTTGTCGTTTCCGGTTCTAAGGTTGATGCTAGGTGGTCTGTCCAGTTTCATTTCTTTGTTGTGAATTTCTAGCGATTGATACAACGGAGTGGCTTGCTGGGCCATTTCAGAGGGAGTTGAGAGTCAACCATATTGCTGTGGCTCTGGAGTCACATGTACACCAAACCTGGTAAAGATGGCAGGTTTTCTTCCCTAAAGGACATTAGTGAACTAGATGGGTTTTTTCTGACCATTGACAATGGTTTCATGGTCGACCCTTAATTTCAGGTATTTTTTATCGAGTCCAAATTCTACCATCTGTTGTGGCGAGATTTGAACCCAGGGCCCCAGAACTTTATTTCGGGTTTCTGGATTAATAGTCGAGCAATAGTACCACTAGGCATTGCCACTGATTAGTTTAATTTGTTGTCCTGTTTGGCACAACATCGTGGGCAGAAAGGCTCGTTCCTATGCTGTACATTTCTATATTTAATATTCTAAAGTGATTTTTGAATATATTGACTGAAACCCCCTAATTCTTTTTTAAAAGTCAAAGCTGCATTTTGATGCATTGAGCTTACAGCTATGGATAACTAAATAATTTGCATTGCTGTACCCTCCACCTTCCAAAACTATTGAGGTGGAATCTGCCAACCTGCAAAGACACACTGACAAGGGTGGCATCAGGCAATGTGAATGAACCATACCCATTATTAACTTAGCACGGCATCCAGACACTCATTTGGGCACTCAGCTCAGTGGGTAAACCATTAGATGTAACCATTTGGATAGAGAGATCCTTCCTTAGAGAGCGCCAGACATGATCTCATCAAGCTAGGGTTCAAATACACTTGCCTTGATCTTATTTAGATCCCTGGGTCGTGGTTGAGAGAGTATTGTGCATTAATCCAACCTTTTGTGTGTTTGGTATCTGGTTTCACAACAGAACAGCACAAACATGCAAAATATTGAGGCAAAAAGAACATGAAACAAAAACAGAAATTGCTGATAAAACTCAGCAGGTCTGGCAGCATCTGTGGTGAGAAAGAAGAGTTTCCGTTTCGTGTCCAGTGACCCTGCATCAGAAGAGCATGAGTGTGTTCCTTCCTCTCTCTCTCTCTCCCACACTCTTTCTCTCCATCCATCTTGTACAGTTTGAACTCAGTCTGCTGACTGTGATTAGATTAGGTATCACAGATAAAGCTTGTTGAAAAGTGTTCACCCAGTAGGACAGTTTCCAAATGATTTATCTAAATTTTCTGCATTTTAAAAATAATTTAATACCAGAAGCATCAGGACCACTCAATTTAGCAATCAGCCAAACAAGGCCCAGCAAGCTCCACAATTGTACCATCCTTTTCATTTTACTGGATTCTAACTTACTTAATGTGCGTATGTGTATGTGTGTGTGTGTGTGTGTGCGGGTGTTTACGTGCATTTGAGCTTGTACATGTGTGTGTGCATGCATGCATGTATTTGCATGTGTGTACGCACATATATTTGTGTGAATGTATCTGTGTGTGATTGTGTGTTTCAGTGTGTGCGAGCATATATTTGTGTGAATGTGGGTGGGGGTGCATGTATTTATATGTGCGTGTGTTATTGTGTGTGCATGCATGTATTTGTCCGTGTGTAATCTTCAACTGTGTATATGCAGAAAAGATTAAGCATATTTTATTACTTGACTTAGGCCTGGTTAAGTGTAATAAAAAACACTCATGAAAGCCTGTCTATTTGTATATTTTATGATCCCAGCTTATAAGCAGTTAAACACTCACTGAGTTGGTAAGTATATCCTTTTGCTAAACTCCTGTTGAGGACAAAGGAGAAGAGAGGAAGGCAGGGAGACAAGTCCCCCTCGCCTTTTACCCAACTGTAGTCACCAAACAGTAAACATAGCTTACAAAAATCATACAAAATGCTAAAATTGCTTATTTAAAAGAAAGTTTTTGAACAATCTTCTTAGCTATAAAAATATTGGTAATGTGGTAGGGTGGGGGTAGAGTGCAATGGTGGCGAGCAGTGTAAGGAGCAGTTTAAAATCTCCAGGAAGACTTCCAAATAAAGTTGATAACCCTGACTTCAAGACAAGATCATTGCCTTTCGTCACTCACTTTTGAAACTTGGATTGAGGGAAATCAAAGTTATTTCTATTGGTGATTTATATTACACTCTGTTGATGTGAATACAAAGTCATATTGAAACAGGTTTTGGAAATATACTTCCTAACTCTGCCCACATTTGGTAAAAAATCAAGCCAATAAACGTATCATTGCATCTTCCTTTCATTATATTGTGATAAAAGCGTACAATTTATTTTTATCATTTGGGAATTTGGAATTTAAAGTAATGGTAAAATAAGGGTCTGCTTCAGTTCTGTGGAGGTGATTTGTTTAAGACATCAGAAAGACATTTGGAACAGTGAACTGATGGCCTAATATTCAAGAAGTCGTGTGACTTTAAGGAAGTGTCAAAACGTGTGGTGCTGGAAAAGCACAGCAGGTCAGACAGCATCCGAGGAGCAGGAGAGTCGACGTTTCAGGCAAAAGCCCTTCATCAGGAATGTGGGTGAAGGACTTATGCTTGAACTGTTGACTCTCCTGCTCCTCGGAATCTGTCTGACCTGCTGTGCTTTTCCAGTGCCACACTTTTTGACTTTGATCTCCAGCATCTGCAGTCCTCACTTTCTCCTGACTTAAAATACGTGCCGAGCAAGATACTGGCGATGTTAGCTGATGAATTGTTAACAAAGTTGAACTTTTATTACAAATGAAGAAAACAGACTATGGATGATGAACAGCTTGAGTTCAGAAGAGTCAGGTTTTTCAGTTCAGGAGAATCGTTTCATCCTAGTAGAGTTCTGGTATCATCTCAATGAATTTGTTTTGCCCCTTCCCAGAGCTTTTATATATCCTCCTCCCTACCTTTTATCTTGGCCTGCTGGACAGACTTTCCTCATTCCTGAAGAAGGGCTTATGCCCGAAACGTCGATTCTCCTGTTCCCTGGATGCTGCCTGACCTGCTGCGCTTTTCCAGCAACACATTTTCAGCTTATATCTTGCATACCTGAGCTGTTTTCTGCGCTCCAGAGTAATGTAAAGGTTTACCATGTTAGCAGATTTGGCAGCCTATTTGCATACAATCAGATCCTAAAGTCAGCAACGTAGTGGTACCCAGACAACCTGCTCCTCCAGAGGTGAGGGTGGAACCTGAGCAACAGCACGCTTTTGTCAGCAGAGTGCCACAGACGTATCCCCATGCCACACAGTGGTGAGTCTGCCTCCTGCCCTTTATAACTTTAAGTGACAGAATTCCATGATAGGAACAATCCTGCACCTTCTGATGTTTCCATCCTGTCTTCCTGGGTGAAGGTTCACCGTCGATGGAGCTCACAGTTATCCACACTGGAACAGAGCAACAGGAGAAGGCCATTCAGCCCCTTGAGCCTATTCTGCCATTCTATGAGATCATGGCTGATCTGAGGCCTAACTCTGTGGGGGGTGGAGCACAGTGATGAACTGACGCTGGCTGATTCAGGGAGCAATCATGTTACATCCAGTACATGCTCTCACTTCTGATAGAAATCATCACTTCCTTCTAATCTGTGCTTCATAATAAATCCGATGTCCTCCTCGAGAGGAAATGTACTGACACCTATTGGTGAAAATGCTTTGTGCAAAAAGAACGTACCTTTTTATAGCACCCTATAATCAGTTACTGGCCTTGTGGCACAGTATCGGTAACTCACTCACTCTCCTGGCCCTTGGTTCCAATTCTGTGAGATTTTGAAAGAGTGTTTTTTTAAGCAAGTTGTCTTCAATGCATTTATCAAATTCTTTCACAAATGTTTGATTCCCCACAAGAAACATGGTGGAAAATTGAAGGATTTTTATAATTCATCAATTGGTGATTGGGGTCACATCCATCTATAATTGCCCAGTGATGATAATCCTTTGTTGAGTATAACTGAGTGGTTTCCTAGACCACTTTAGAGGGCACTTTTTTATTTATTCACAGGGTGTGAGCATCACTGGCCACTCCAGCATTCAATACCCATCTCTAATTGCCCAAAGGGCAGTTGAGAGTCAACCACATTGCTGTGGATCTGGAGTCACATGTAAGCCAGACCAGGTAAGGGTGGTAGATTGCAGATTCCTTCCCTGAAGGACAGTAGTGAATCAGATAGAATTTTCCTGATAAACTGATAACAGTCATCATTATATTTACGAAATTCAAATTCCAACATGGCAAGATTTGAATTAATAATCGAGTGCTTATATCTCCAGGCCATCAACTCCTCTATAAGAGTTGAGAGTCAGCCACTGTGGGTCTGGAGTCACGTGGAGGCTAGACCAGGTAAGGACATTAGATTTCCTTCCCTAAAAAGACATTAATGAATCAGATGGGGTTTTATCAGAATCTGGAATTTCACAATCACCATCACTGAGACCAGCTTTCCACAGCTCGATTATCTCATTGGCTGGAATTAAGGCCCATGGCAGCTGTGGAACTCTGGGATACCAACCGGGTGACATGACTGCTTTTCACTGCAGAAGATCTTATTAAATGGAGGAACAAGCTGCTATTTCTTAATCTACTACAGGAATGAGAGCTGGCAAATAAGACCAAATTAACAGCAGCACTGAAAGCAGGATAAAAAGCTTGAACTTTCCTGTCAGCCTTAAATGGGCCAAGCCTCCATTAAAATTGCAGCCACGTTTGCAATCACTATTACTGTCAATAGTCATGTCTGAGCTTTAATAACCATTCGGGGATCAATTATTCAAGAATAATGGGACATAGTTCTCCTGCTCTTGCTCGAATCTCCCTCACTTGTTCGCTGTTAGGCTGGAGGATAATTCTGAAAGGGGAGCAGTGAAAACAACAGCTGGAAAATATTTAGGCCTCCCAATTAGACTGTGTAAAACATTAGCCAATTAATGCTTAACGTTCAGCTCTAACAGAGTCAGTTAAAGCAAGAGGGCCGCAGTAGCTCTGTCAATTTGTAAAGTTCACATTAAAGTTGTCCGTATTCTGTCTTCCACCACCCTCTAGTGGCTTCTAGTGGTATATCTTTAGCATGTTGAAAGAGGAGGCAGCCACAAACTGAAATGAGAGCTTTGATGATTCTCTGATTTGTGAATTGATATCTCCTCGATTGCTTTCCTAATGCAGTACTGACCTGTACTGACCCATCAAAACAAAAATCTCACTTAAAATAAAATCGAGAAAGGGACTGTCACATTCAGATATTTTCCAAACAATCTACTCAGCGATACCATTGCATTTCTTTGGAGTAGGTGGGACCTGAACACGGGCCTCCCAGCTGAGAGATAAGGACACTACCACTGCATCACAAGCAACATATACAGTGTGTCTTTCACAAACTCAGGACATCTCAAAGCACTTTGAAACTTGCAAAACAATGTACACTGAAAGTGTCAACACAATTGTAATGTAAGAAATGCAGCAAGATCCTACAACCATCTGTGTGATTAAGACTGGATAACCTGCTTTACACTGATCTTAACTGAAGGACAAATATTCAAAGGTCAGTGTTGCTTTACTCGATACTGGGGGTGCAACAATTTATCGTCGCTGCCCCTCGCTTTGGAAGCGTGGGATGGAAAAGGGGCTGATATGTGATGCTTTCCGTGGTCAACCAGCCAATTGACACATGGGCCCTGTGGTTCCATTGGGATAGTTTGGTGCTTGCTTTCTAAGTTATCTACTGGAGAGAAAAGATTTACAAGGATGTTGCCAGGGTTAGAGGATTTGAGCTGTAGGGAGAGGCTGAACAGCCTCTGGAGCGTCGGAGGCTGAGGGGTGACCTTATAGAGGTTTACAAAATTATGAGGGGCATGGACAGGATAAATAGACAAAGTCTTTTCTCTGGGGTTGGGGAGTCCAGAAGTAGAGGGCATAGGTTTAGGGTGAGAGGGGAAAGATATAAAAGAGACCTAAGAGGCAACTTTTTCACGCAGAGGGTGGTACGTGTATGGAATGAGCTGCAACATTTAAGAGGCATTTGGATTGGTATATGAATAGGAAGGGTTTGGAGGGATATGGGCCGGGTGCTGGCAGGTGGGACTAGATTGGGTTGGGATATCTGGTTGGTATGGACTGGTTGGACCGAAGAGCCTGTTTCCATGCTGTAGAGCTCTATGACTCTATGACTCTATGGAGAAAGAGGATAGAGGAAAATTATTTCAGCGAGATTAGCAGTTTATATAAAATCTTGCAAAGGCACTGTTATAGCTTTGACTACAATAAGCCAGATCTTTTGTATGGAGAGAAACAGACCATTCAGTCCATCGAGCATGTTCCATCATTTCACTGATGACGTGTGACCCCATTCACAACACCCACCCTTTGTTCCATATCCTGCCGCGGCAGGTGGTGAAATTTGAATTCAACAAAAATCTGGAATGGAGTTTAATGGCAAGCATTGTCCGGAAAATCTCATCAGGTTCACTAATGTCCTTTGGACCATCCTTACCTGGTCTGTCCTCCATGTGACTCCAGACTCACAGCAATGTGCTTGATTCTGGGCAATTAGGGATGAACAATAAATGCCCACATACTGTGAACGAATAAAAGAGCCCATCAATATAATAATAACAATGGACATAGTTGTTGTTTGTTAAGAAAGTTCCAAGGCTCCTGGATGTTCAGATGAGTTTCCTAAATTCATTCCTGAATGATCTGGCTCTGATTTTGTTTAGACCATGGTTTGGGTTAGACCATACTTTTAATGACTTTCAGCAGGCTGGTTCGAGTTACTGATTCTGATTATGCTGTTCTGCCTCACTGCAGGCAGCTCTCTCTGGGATATTTCCACTTCCAAGATGGAAGATCTCAAAGATAAAGGGACACCAGACTCAATGAAGTGGTTTCCACCACATCGCTTTCCTGAACGTTTGTTGACACTCCTTAGCTGTCCTTTTCTGCACAGGTCTTTGCCGGGATAGCACCAGGGGAAGGCCACTCCCATCGGAAAGCCTGGAGACATCCCTGTCAAATAATGGGATCCCATCGCCAATGAGTGATACCAATTTGTCTCAAGTACAAATCAAGGGGATCAATCTATGGCCATTGGTCAACTGAAAGAGATTGTTGCCCTCTCTCACTTCACTCAGGTGAAGAAGAGGTCTTCTTAATGCTGAGGCTGTAGTCATCATTCTGTTTTGTCAGGTCAGCTTGGGGAGGGTGTCAAAAAGACCAACTCTGTCCGTTCCACTACACCCCCATCCCACATCAAGGCCAGTTGTCAGCAGTGTCCCGGAATATTCCGTATGATACCGGAATCTGCTGAAATGTTCTGACACGCATTGCTCAGGTGAGGCATTAACTGAGGTGCCCTCTGTCCTCTCAGGTAGATGTAAAAGGGCCCATAGCACTAACTTGAAGTGGAACAGGAAGATCCCTCCTGGAGTCATTGCCAATATTTATCCTTCAACCAATATCATGAAAGAACAAACAATCTGATTGTGAACCACTAAACTAAGGCAGGCTGGCTGAGAGTTTGAAAACCTGAGAGAGCAGACCTTTATAAACATTGAATAAAGTCACTGCTAAACACATAGAATCCAGTGTATCATCTTGGCTTATCTCTGAGGCAGAAACTCATCAAGAAAGACATCAGATCTTTTATGTCCACATCAGAGGGCAGACAAGGCCTCAATCTGCCATCTAACTCTGACAGTGCAACACTCCCTCAGCACTGCACTGGATTCTGTCTTTGGAGCATGGATTTGTATCTTCAACCTTCTGACTCAGAAATGAGAGTGCTACTACTGAGTCACAAGCAGATAAATGAGCAATGTCCTGGATCGTGCTTTAGTTTTGTCTCAAAAACAGAAAAAAAACAGAAAGTGCAAGGGGAAGTCATCAGCTCTGACAGAATTAGTGTTGAGAGAAACAAAGTTAACATTTCAAGCCCAATATGACTCTTCTTTGAAACTCAAGACAGCTAAACAACTGAAGAAGTGAGAAGTTTTATTCTGTACAAAGGGTGGATAGGAGGAGCAAGAGGAACAGATTTGAGGGTGCCCAGACCAAAAGACAGAGGGAATGCTGATTGTAGTGGAGAAGAGACAGAGATGAACAATAGGTGTTAATAGCAGAAAATAGGTCAGCTCTGCTAAGAAGAAACCCATTCAAACACAACATCACTAAAGTTATTGAACTCAATTTAAAATCCTGGAGGCTGTAAAGAGCCTAAATGGAAACTGAATGGTTCCTGCAGCTTGCATTGAATCTTGTTGGAACACCACAGCACATCTAGGACAGAAATAAAGTCATAGAGTCATACAGCATCCATGCCAACCAGATATCCTAAACTGATCTAGTCCCATTTGCCAGCATTTAGCCCATATCCCTCTAAACTCTTTCTATTCATGTACTCATTCAGAAGCCTTTTAAGTGTCATAATTGTACCAGCCTCCCTCTGGCAGCTCATTCCATACACGCACCACCCTCTACGTGAAAAATGTATCCCTCAGGTCCTTTTTATATCTTTCCCCTCTCACCTTAAACCTATGCCCTCTAGTTTTGGACTCCCCTATGCTGGGAAAAAGACCTTGGCTATTCCCCCATCCATGTCATGGATAGTTTTGTAAGCCTCTATAAGGTCTCGTCTCAGCCTCTAACACTCCAGGAAAGAAAAAACCCAATCTGTTCAGCCTCTCCCTATAGCTCAAACCCTGCACCCCTAGTAATATCCTTATAGATTTTTTCTGAACCCTTTCAAGTTGAACAACATCGTTCCTACAGAAGAGCGGCCAGAATTGAATGCAACATTTTAAAAGTGGCCTCATCAATGTCCTGTACAGCCACAACATGACATCCTAACTCCTTTACTCAATGCACTGACCAATGAAGGCAAGCGTGCCAAATGCCTTCTTCACTACCCTCTCTACTTATGAATACACTTTCAAGAATCTGTGCACCTGCACCCTTAGGTCTCTGTTTTCAAGAGCCCTCACATTAACTGTTTGCATTACCAAAATGCAACACCTCACATTTAATAATAACAATAAAACATTGCTTGCTCTGTGGAAATTCTTCCTGCAATGTGTGTATTTGCAATCAAAGGGCACTGATAAATCCTAGCAAGGCACAAAATATATTTTTGTGGGTTTGAGATTTTTTTGAGGGATACTTCTTGATTTTCATGTGCTTCTTTCTTAGTGTCATTCTTTTATTCCTTAGGTGATGCAGTCACAGATTAACAATTCCTGCTGCAGTTGGGTTGTTGTAGGCAGCGTGTGAACACAGACAGCTGCAGAATTAGAAACATTTGGCAATCTCCTCAACAATTAGTAACTCTCCGTGTACACACAGGAAAGTGTTAATTTCTGAGACACCGCAACATTTAAATTAGTGCAATAGGAATACTTTTTTTTCAAAGTAGCTTACAGACAGTTCTATGCACAAGAAAACCATCACAGAAAATATACCTCCTGTAGACTGGTGAGATCTGGGGTAACTTTGTATCTAATGCATTTGCAAAACTAGAAGATTTCAACCAGACGGTTATTAATCTTTTTACCAAATCACAGATCTCAAGTTCAGATTTAAATTTAATAATTGACACAGTGATTATTACAATAAAACCATCAATGGCATTTGATTCATATTGTCTCTCCTCAACATTTATAACTCTAAGCTAGAGATTTCATATTCGTTCACAGAGTATCCATTACCTCAGTGATTTCAGGTTTCTTTGTTGACAGATTTAAAACTGTTCTCTCCACTTGCAACCATGCTCTGTCACCTTATAGGTTACTTCTGACCTCTATAGTATGCTTCCTCCCCTGTGGCTCGTCACTTTCCCCTTTCCCCCCATTTCAGCCTCATTCTCAACAGATGGCTCCCATGGGTGCTGGCAAATGGAATTCTTGACAGACCACTCTCTGGCCTTGGCACCCAGCACGAGGCTTGACAATGAACACCCCCACTCTCCAGTCACTACAGCACTGTTTCCCACCTTGGGCAACATATTTCCAATCTTGCTCGCAACCTCCAACACTCACCAATCCCACTCCATACTGGCAACATCTCCCAAAGTCTCCAGCTGAGGGAGGCATATGGTAGAATCCCAGTCAAGATCTGTCTCTATATTGAGGTATACGTCCATTACATGTACACTCTCACATTCAAACACTCCTCCTGGCACTTCTTCAGGACTGACCATCTGGTAGCGTCACATTCCCTCAGCATTGACCCTCCGACAATGCAGCACTTACTTAACATTAACCTTCTGACAGTGTGTGCTCCCTCATCACTAACCCTCTGACAGAGCATCACTCCCTCAGCACTGACCCTCTGACAGGTTGTAGATTCAAGTCTCACTCCACAGACCATATAAACCCGGGTGGATACTCAGGCACAGTGCCGCACTGTCAGAGGGTCAGTCCCAAAAGAGTGCCTCACTGTCAGAGAGTCAGTCCCGAGGGAGTGCCACACTGTCAGAGGGTCAGTCCCAAGGGAGTGCCTCATTGTCGGGGAGTCAGTCCCGCGGGAGAGTCCCACTGTCGGAGGGTCAGTGCTAAGGGAGTGCCTCACTGTCGGAGGGTCAGTGCTGAGGGAGTGCCACACTATCAGAAGGTCAGTCCCAAGGAAGTGCCTCACTGTCAGAGGGTCAGTCCCAAGGGAGTGCCTCACTGTCGGAGGGTCAGTGCTGAGGGAGTGCTGCACTGTCAGAAGGTCAGTCCCAAGGAAGTGCCTCACTGTCAGAGGGTCAGTCCCAAGGGAGTGCCTCACTGTCGGAGGGTCAGTGCTGAGGGAGTGTTGCACTGTCAGAGAGTCAGTGCTCAGGGAGTGCCGCACTGTCAGAGGGTCAGTGCTGAGGGAGTGTTGCACTGCCAGAGGGTCAGTGCTGAGGGGGTACAGCACTGTCAGAGGTTCAGTGCTGAGGGAGTGCCGCACTGTCAGAGGATCAGTCCAGAGAGAGTGTTGCACAGTTGGTGGGTCAGTATGGAAGGTACGTTGCATTGGTGAAAGGTCAACACTGGGTAACACTGCACTGTTGCAGTGTGCTCATGTTTTAGGCTGAGTTTCAGAATCATATCTCACTCAGAGCAGCACCCTAAAACTATAGTAGCAAATGAACCAAGCTGACACTAAGGAGGAATAGGCAGGAGGCTGGAAGAACACAGCAGCCAGGTAGCATCAGGAGATGGAGAAGTCGACGTTTCAGGTGTAACCCTTCAAGCAATGAGAAAGACTGAAGTTCTCTTTTTACCTCACTGTAATGGAATTAAGGAAAACAACTGGGGAATGACTTTGGAGGGATCAACAGAAATAAATTCAAAAGACAATTAGTTAAAGGAGAAGCAGAAAGAAGGGAGGGATGTGGTGGGTGAGTGAGGAAATGGACTTGAAATCAGATCAATCAAGCCTGTTGCAGTAAGTGATCTATTCTATCTCTAAAAACCCTCACATTCCCGGAGACTGCCAGGAACCTCAAAGTCAACAGCAAAACATTTTGAAGCACAGAGCTAAAGTCTCCAGCCGAAGTAGGAATCCCAATCACCATCTGTACCTATTTTGAGATGTACATCCATTACATGCACATTCCCACAGAGAAAAGAATCTGCTCCTTAATGCACGTGCACACACACCCATGTACAGCCTGTCCCTGACTCTAGGTCTTTCATAAGATTGGGTCAAATCCTGCTATGAATCATTTTTTTGACTATAATAGCAAGCATCCTTTCAGAATAACCACAGCTACAAGTTAAATTTAGCTCTCCTTTAACCCTAGACCCTAATAAATAAGCAGAAACTGGCGCAACCATTGCTTTGGAAATTACTTTAAAGGCTAAGATTGATTTTTGATAGCTTGTGTAGTACAGCAGAGCAAAATACCGTCTTTTAAATTCGGCCTTTTCCTTGAACATTACACTATCATTACATACTGATGACAGATAATGTAAGAACCTTGTCCCTGAGGATAGATAAATAGCATTTGATTCGCCACTTCTGGCTAAAACATTTATCTTTTCAGTGCAGTTAACCATTCCAAACATATGTGGACTTCTTTTTGTTGCTATGAGAATGATATTTTCAGGCTGGTAGAAGGATGGTGGAATTTCATTTTAATTATTTGCCAATCAGCCCTTTGCGTCCATGCAAACACAGATTTGGATTCTCATCTAGAATAATTGGGTTGCAAACCCAGTTTATACTGATGCCCAAACTCCATCCTCCACTGCTCCGACCTCCACTACCAGTAGTCCAGGGGAATGTTACTTGCTAATGCTTTCAGTCAAAGCCTGACATGCCAGGCAGTCTCCAGCATGGAGTCACTCCCAGGAATGCCTCAGCAGATTTAAGAACAAAGTGAGCTGGGCCTGTCATTTCCCCCCTCACAGGGAGTGACTGGATTTCAGTCTTTCAGCTGTGACCCGATGGATAGCACGCTGATTTCTGAGATTGTTCAGTGTAAGTCTTATTCCTCAAACTGTATAAACCTAGGTGGATGTTCAGATGCAATGCTGATAGAGTGCTACATGGTAGGAATGTTAAAAACCGGGAGTAAGTCCCTTCAGCCTGCTCCTCCATTTGATACAATAATGGCTGATCTCATCACGGCCTCAACTCCACTTTCCTGCCCACTTCCCATAACCCTTTAGCCCATTATTGATTAAAAATCTGGCTACCTCCTCCTTAAATTTACTCAATGTTCCATCATCCATGGCATTCTGGAGTAGGGAATGCCACAGATTCACGATCCTTTGAAATAAATAATTTCTCCTCATCTCTATTTTAAATCTGCTACCTCTTATCCTAAAACTATGACCTCTCGGTCTAGATTATCCTACATGTGGAAAGATGCTTTCTACATCTACGTTTTTGATCCCTTTTAGCATCTTAAATACTTCAATTAGATCTCCTCCCATGTTTCTAAACTCATCTTAAACAGAAACCTGATCTTTCAGATGAATAAAGAAGATCCAATGGCACTATTTTGTGGAAGTGTTTAACCTGGTCAATGTATGTCTCTGTTATTATTTCCAAATATATGATTATTTGGTCAATAGCATATTGCTGTTTGTGGGATCTTGCTGTGTGCAAATTGGTTGCTGTGCTTCCCACCTTCCGATAGTGACCACGCTTCAAAAGTATTTGATTAGCTGAAAGCAATTTAGCAATTTAGGTCCTCATGTACCTCTCTTTCAATCCTTCTGCTGTGGGCAGTTCAAACTTCCCACTAGTATCAGAAATAACAAATTCTGGAGCCATCAGTGCTCAATCATAAGAAGTATTTAACTCATTATGGAAGCTGGGAGTACACTTGCAACTGAACATCATTCCTGTGTCAGCATTGGCCCCACACAAATGTATCTAGGCTCAAGGCTTGCAATGAAACAGCCAGCAGACAACAAACTCTGGTTTGTGCATGATGAGTGATCACCAGCTCGGAGATACCCATTGAATCTTCTCTCTGTGTCAAAAGTTAGTATATTTTAAGAGGGGAGAAAACTTGTGAGAAGGAAAAGAAGGCTAAGGAAGAATTGATCATGATTTCCACACATTGAGGGGAAATCAACTTTTATTTTGCTGTAAAATCACTGATTGGTTTTGATTTTATTGTTGTCATATGTACCGAAGTACAGTGAAAGTTTTGTTTTAAGAGCAGTACAGGCTGATTATAGCAAGCAAGGACATGCAGATCATAGGGTGTTCAAACAAAGCTTGGCATACAAGGTTGTAGCTGCAAAGAAGGTGCTCAATAAACAAGATCAACATTAGATTTGCAATTTGAAATGGCCATTAAAAAATCTGATAACAGCGGGGAAGAAGCTGTATTTTAATCTGTTGTTTAAACTTTTATATCGTCTGCCTGACGGAAGAGATTGGAAGAGATTATAATTAGGGTGGGAGGGGTCTTTGATGATATTGGCTGTTGTTCCGTGGAAATGAGAAGTGTAGATGGGGTCTGTGGATGGGAGGTTGGTTTGCTTGATGGCTTGGGCTGTGTTCACAACTTTCTGTAGTTTCTTATTCCTGGGCAAGGCAGTTGCCATACAAAGCCATGATGCACCCAGATAGAATGCTTTCTACTGTGCATCTGCAAAGGTTGGTGAGGGTCATTATGGACATGCCAAATTTCCTAAGCATCCTGAGGAAGAAGAGTCATTTTTGTGCCATCTTGCTCATCACATCTATATGGGAGAACCAGGACAGATTGTTAGTTATCATCACTCCTAGGAATGTGACGCTCTTGACCCTCTCCATCTCAGCTCCATTGATGTAGACCTGTGGTACCAGGAGGTGGTATTAACACGATTTTACTACAGTAAACATTAGAACTTTTCACATAGTGAGTTGTTATGATCTGGAATACTCCACCTCAAACAATGGTTGAAACAAATTCATGAATAATTTTTAAAAGAAAACTGAAACTCTAATTAAAAGCAGAAATTTATGCAGCTATGGGGAAGGCTGTGGTTGGGATTATAGCTATTTCAGAAGCTGGAACAGTTACAATGAGTCAAATGGCCTCTTGTGCCATATATTTCTGAGTGTGGGATTAATTACTTTTGAAATATAAATCAGCATAGGTGTTTGTACTTATGCGGACTAAATGTTCTCTCAGTACAGATGAGGGATATAAAGTCTGGGTTACTGGCACTCTCCATTTTAATTATCCAATTACACTAAACAGGCCAACAGCTCACTATGTCCTCTCCCTGTCTCTGAAAGTTTCCTTCCATGTACCAGAAAATCAGAAATACTTTTTCCATTGCTTTCCAAAACCTCCAGGGTTTTTCAAAATGGGTTCTGATGTCAGGTTATTTATTTGCTCTGTTCTCCTGTGACTCCAAGAGACAGAGAGAATCTGAACTCTCCTTCAGAAGTCTCACGTTAAGCAAATAAATTCAATGGAGGCATGCATTTATGACGTTTGAGGCCATTGAATGTGTAAACAGACACTGCAGTTTTTAAACCACTAAGACTCAAAGCTAGGCTTCACAGCCTGGGCCTCGGGCAAGCAGTCCGTGCGAGAAGCAGAGTTTGTTGGTTCTGAAAGTAGACCCTTTGTTATTAAATGGGTCGGGAAGAATGTTTGCCGAGTGAACAGAGCTTAGTCCTGAATCCCACTAAAACCTCTCATCGAGCTGTTAAACGTGATGTGGGGACCATTTGCACTTTAGTTTCATAATACTTGGAAGGAGTTCTTTCAATTTTCTTTAGTGTTATTTAATGCAGTGTAGGATGACAGACAGAACAAACACACCTTAATGTAATAACTACCTCTTTAATGTTAATGTTGATCCCAGTCTGCACCTTCTTGACAGCTGTAACATGGTATCCTGCACTCTATTCTGTTACCTTAACACACTTGCATAGTATGATCTGACTGTAAAGCATGTAAGACAGCACTCCTCACTGTACCTTAGTACATGTGACAGTAATAAATCAAATCAAATCAAATCAATGGGCTTGCACTGGTTAGTAATGTGGCTATGTGGCTCACTGGTTGGCACTACTGCTTCACAGTGCCAGGGACCTGAGTTCAATCCCACTCTCAGGTGACTGTCTGTGTGGAGTTTGCACATTCTCTCCGTGTCTGTGTGGGTTTCCTCCAGGTACTCTGGTTTCCTCCCATGTTCCAAAAATGTGCAGCTTAGCTGGATTGGCCAGCTGGATTGCCTGTAGTGTTCAGGGATGTGTGGGTTAGGCATGGGAAATGCAGGGTTACAGGGATAGGGTAAAAGAGTGGGTCTGGGAGGGATGCTCTTCAGTTGGTTAGTGTGAATTTGATGGGTTGAATGGCCTGCTCCCACACTATAGGGATTCTATGATGTTTTAATACAGTTGCTATGCTGGTGCAGGGTACCCCACTTCTGAGAGAAATTCTCTGGTGTTCATCTTAAATGGAAACTCCTCATTTTCAAGTGGTGTCTCCTCGTTCTAGTCACCTCCACGAGGGGAAACATCTCTTGAGTATCCACCCAGTCACTGGGGCATGTTGACCCTGCATTGTCACTTTTGAATTTCTCTCTCTGCTCTGCAATTAGCTGCTTCCATCCAGATGCTGTCATATCTTGTAGAAATTATTTTTCCCCTATTCGGAACCTTTATTTCTGCTCCAACTTTGTCCTTACTTTAAATCTTATTGAATTATCGTCACTGTCGCTGAAATGCTCCCCCACTGCCACTTGTCATCTTTGATCCCCAAAATTAGGTTGAGTACCATCCCTCTCTCATAGGATGTTCCAAGTGCTGGCTTAAAAAGCTCTCCAGGTCACATTTTAAAGGTAAAAGCACCTTCGTCCCATTAGACCATAGGGCTGCTGTCTCATGAGACCGTGACAGACAAGCAGGAAGCTGGAAGAACACAGCAGGCCAGGCAGCATTCGGAGATGGAGAGGTCAGAGTTTCGGGTGTAATCCTTCTTCAGGACTGAGGCAGAGAATTTCTTCAAAGTGGCCATCCTTTGTAGTGACTTTGCACTGGTACTTCTCCATCCCCTGATGCTGCCTGGCTTGTTGTGTTCTTTCAGGAGAAAGAGGTAGTTAGTGCAGATGCTGGAGATCAGAGCTGAAAATGTGTTGCTGGAAAAGCGCAGCAGGTCAGGCAGCATCCAAGGAGCAGGAGAATCAATGTTTCAGGCATGAGCCCTTCTTCAGATTCCTGAAAAAGGGCTCATGCCCGAAACGTCAATTCTCCTGCTCCTTGGATGCTGCCTGACCTGCTGCGCTTTTCCAGCAACACATTTTCAGCTGTGTTCTTTCAGCCTCCTACCTGTCTACCTTGGATTCCAGCATCTGCAGTATTTTTGTCTCCAATCATGAGACCATGATTACAGGCAATGGCTTAAGTTGAGGGTCACCCTGCCTCAGGTGAGGGGAGAGGCTGAGAACTAATGTCCTCCATGGCAACCTCACGGTGCAGGAATTAGACCCATGTCATTAATATCTCTCTATAGTGGCAACTAGCCATTCAGCCAACTTAGCTAAGCTTAGACACCCAGCAGCAATGTTGGAGGAAATCGAGACTGACTTCAATTCAGGTTTTTCTTGCCACCTACGCAAATGGGACCATCATGGAGTCATTAACAGGCCAGAAGGAGACCATTTGGCCCATTAAGTCCATGCAGGTCGTGATCAGGATTTAGAACCATAACTGAACCCAGGTGAGAGCCACAGAAGATAATTATAGTTGAGCTTTCCTGCCCGGTGAGCTCCATTATCTTCACCCAAATGAGGGGTGGTCTCTGGTGTTATAACGATTTTTACCTGCTGGCCCTTAGTCTTTGCTCAGGTTGATGTTTTGGTGAAGGTGAGGGCTTCATGGCAGAGGATTGACCTAAAGCAGAGAAGGAAAATGGGAAAGTTGAACTGTTGTTTTCTGTTTTGAGAGCATTTGAAGGAGTAAATGGTGAAAAAAGTGATTGTAATTGGTCAGTCATCAGCAAGAAGAAAGATCTCTACAGAACAACAAGGACTACTCTTCAAAAGCCCCTGGGAGGCCAGAAAGCAATGTCATGAGGTCACAGAGGCTGATATAGGGATGCAGTCTTGCTACTGACATTTTAGATTATGATTGGAGGGCATGGTGACTCAGTGATCAACACTACCGCCTCACAGCACCAAGGACCTAGGATCCATCCTTGGGTGATTGTCTATGCGGAGTTTGCAGGTACTCCCTGTGTCTGTGTGGGTTTCCTCCAGGTGGATTACCCATGGGAAATGTAAAATTATAGGGTGGGATGCTCTTTGGAGGATCAGTGTGGTCTCGATAGGCTGCTTGGCCTGCTTCTACACTATAAGGATTCTTCCCGTGACTGTGTGGGTTTCCTCTGGATGCTCCAGTTTCCTCCCACAGTCCAAAGATTTGCAGGTTAGATGAATTGGCTGCGCTAATTTGCCTGTAGTATTTAGGAATGTATAGATTAGGTGCATTCTTCAGGGGTAAATATAGAATGGGGAAATTAGTCTGGGTGGATTACTCTTTGGAGGGTCAGTGTGGACTTGTTGGGCCAAAGGGCCTGTTTCCACATTCTAGGGATTCTATGATTGCTACTCATGGGATCTTGCTGTGCACAGTTAGCCACTTACAGTGTACCACTAAGTGCATTTCAAATCCACATCATTAGCTGTAAAGAACTTGGGACGACAACCTGGGGTTTGTGAAAGGTGATTTGAAAATGTAACTCTTTCTTTCTCTAACCTTGTTGGGTGGACACCTTGTGAGCTCTGTCCATCAGCTCCTGACCAGCGATGTGATGCTCTTTCCCCTGGACAGACCATCTTCACAGTGAGCTTAATGAAAATCTAAAGAAACACGGATGCTGTAACTCAGAAACAAAATCAGGTGTTGCTGGACAAGCTCACCAGGTCTGGCAACATCTGCGGAGAGAAATCAGAGTTAACGTTTCGGGTTGAGTGATCCTTCCTCAGAACTGAACGGCAGGCTAGGAGCTTGCTATGCCCATGACTAACCCCTGTACTCACACTTGAATCACATTGAAAAATCCCCAGCATTGAGAAATTTACCCCACAGTTAACTATAGTCAGTCTAAGAGAAAGGGAAATCATTTTCCATTTGACATGAGATTTTTCATCTGGAGCCCTGGCATTTTACATTATTGAAATTGTACATCTGTCTCAGAAAAGAGTGTTTCTGGTACTTTCAATATGTCAGAGTCCAAAACTGTACAAAGTTTAAAAGCAATATTTTGCAGTTATGTGTTGTAATTTTGCTGCCCTATAATTGAATGGTTTTGCATGATCAACTCATGGAGACTGGATTTTCCGAAGGTGTATCTAGACTAGAGTTTAGAAAGTCCATAATAAACAGGCGACTCTAAATGCTACAATCTTTCCAGTTAGGTAGCATGACGTAGGGTTAAAAAAATAAAATCCACTTCAAAGGAAAGCTTAGAGAATGATTAGCTCAGCCAGTTCCAGCCAAACCATCACTGCTGTGTGTAAGACAGCACTTCCCAAACTATTTTTTCAAAACACCCTAATTTTAACACTTAAAAATTAATGCAACCTCTGAAGCTAACAAAAACAGCAGCAATTAAGTGGCACAGTAATTCGTAGTTTAAGATTATTAAAATGTTGCTATTATATATCAATATATAATGCATCACATACAAATGAAAGTCTGTTTATGAAGGAATTTGTAAAAAATGTCATTATTTTATGGACTCAACAGTCCATTGCTTCATTTGAGCTGGTTCAACTCACAAACATTGGCCAGAAAGCAGCAGAAGGACGAGCCAAGAATCTTGAGGTGGTTGATATTGGAGCCCATGGCATTCCATGGTGGCATGAGTGAAGAGAATTGGACTCAAATAGTCCACAGATCGGCAGTGGAGGCATTGCGGCTGTTTTCCTGGTCAGGGCCAAATCTCAGTGAAGCAGAATCCGTTGGCCTGGAGATAGCGAATGAGAGATCAGTGAAATAAGGGCAGGGTTAGACCACCCTCCTGGGCCTCAGTGCTGGTGCAGATTGCAGTTTCGGAGGTATGGAAGCTGGTCATCTGATTTGCTGTTTCTGTGACCTCACTGGGATTGTGACCCAGTTTGGAAACTACTGCTTTACTGGATTCTCAACATCATTCTGTGATTTTCTTTCCATTCCTCATAACTCGGTTTCCTGTTGCTCATCATGTACTAATCTGTGGACAGTCTGATATCTATAACGTGATGGTTACATTCTTGTGCAACCCCATATCATAGAAAAATTGCACTTTAGAAACGGTGTATAAAGTGCTGATGAGGTAATCGTGTTACAGCCAACACACGTTTTAAAAGTTTGCGCTTTAGAAACCGTGTCCCCAATTCGTCATTTGCGTTACACTGAATTTGCATTAACGAAACACATGTTATAGCAGAACAACCTGTACGCAGCTTTCCAAGGTGTTGGCTAGCTCAGTTGGCTGGACAACTGGTTTGATGTCAACAGCATGGGATCCATTCCTGTACCAGCTCCCCCTCACCCTCACCCCTTACTTCAGGTGTGGTGTCCCTCAGGTTAAACCACCAACAGTGATCTCTCCCTCTGCTGAGAGTGCAGCCCTACGGTTCTTTGGGACAGTAACAACTTTATCCTTTACTTCTTTCCATGTCTACTCATAGGTTCATACCATTAGAATTCCACAAGCTTTCATTGGGACATCCTAAAGAAACTTGCTCATGCAATTTTCTAGAGTGATTCCAGAACTTGAGCTTATATCTACCAAGAAAGAGTGACCCTGTAGCTTGTTTCCTTCAAACGAAAACGTCAAGGAGTGAGTTGATAGCTTTACTTGTTGAAAGGGTTGGAGAAGGTAGGCATAGAGAAGATTATTCTACTTGTGATGAGACCAAAACTAGGAGTTATCAATATATAATGTGAAAGTGAGGACTGCAGATGCTGGAGTTGAGAGTTGAGAGTGTGATGCTGGAAAAGCACAGCAGGTCAGGCAGCATCCGAGGAGCAGGAGGAAATTAGATTCCCAAACAAGGGAGAAAGGGATAGAAGGATGTGTCAGTAGGGTGAGGAGGTGGGAGAGGTCTCCCGTGGTGTTTAAACATTGCCATGAACCGTCCATTTCTGTATCTGTAAATACTTTGCAATCCAAACATTGGAGTCGATGTTTGTAGGTATTCAATATTGGGGTGGCACGGTGGCACAGTGGTTAGCACTGCTGCCTCACAGCACCAGGGACCTGGGTTCAATTCCCACCTCGGGCAACTGTCTGTGTGGAGTTTGCACATTCTCCCTGTGTCTGCATGGGCTTCCTCCGGGTGCTCCGGTTTCCTCCCACAGTCCAAAGATGTGCAGGTTAGGTGAATTGGCCATACTAAATTGCCCGTAGTGTTAGGTAAGGGGTATGGGTGGGTTTCGCTTCGGCGGGTCGGTGTGGACTTGTTGGGCCGAAGGGCCTGTTTCCACACTGTAATCTAATCTAATCTAATCTAAATTGCCCAGAGTGCTAGGTGTGTTAGTCAGAGGGAAATGGGTCTGAGTGAGTTATCCTTCAGAAGGTCGGTGTGGACGGGTTGGGCTGAAGGGCCTGTTTCCACATTATAGGGAATCTAATCTAATCTGTTCTACAGCACCTGATTATACATTGTACTTTCTCTCAGGTGGTTATTTACCTGAATGGTTAACAAGAGTCCATCAAGAGCACTTTTTTTTTTAACCCCCTTGAGGTTTTGGACATTTCAACCATCAATCCCAATCTCTAGTTGAGGAAGACAAGAAGACCTTCTGCAGAATGATGCTTTCAAAAGCGCCTTCCAATAGTACAATACATAGAGCTTAAAAATGAGAATAGGTTGATTTGTAGTTTACTTTCTTATGAAGGAAGTGCAAAATTATCACCAGCTGTTTTACTTGACAAATCTAATGCTCAGACTAGATTTCAGCTTGTAAAATTATTTTTCACTGTTATTGAATATTTAATTTCTTTAATTGCAACGAGTTTGATTAAACACTCATACCACCCCCATTAAAATTTTATAATTCTAACAGAAATGAACAATGAGTTGTTTTGTTTAGTGGCTTTGACTGAGGAGCAGTGGAACGAACATTGAAATTAACCTCTTATATCTGCATTGTCATTGTAAATTAGTAAAGCATAGTTGACCCATGTTGAGTCTCTTTTTCAGTCCATTTGTATCCCAACAAGGAAACATCACCACCCTGAAGAGGTGATTGGCATAATTGGCGGGAACTGTGTTATGTACTTGAATAGTCCGAGACCGCAGATTGGGAATCTTAATGCAATAACAGCAGCAGACTGATGAGAAAGTAATTTCATAAAAATGAGGGCTGATTCTCAATGATGGAGCACAACTCAGAAAGTATTTACAGTACAGAAAGAGTGTCATTATACAACTAGTCAGTCCTCGTGTTTATGTTCCACATGAGCTTCACAACCAACCATATCTGTATAATCTTGTAATCACGACCACAGATCATAACTCTGGATCACTACGGACAGGTCATGCAAAAAACAAAAAACAAACTGTGGATGCTGTAAATCAGAAACAACAAGAGAAATTGCTGGAAAAGCTCAGCAGGTCTGGCAGCACCTGTGGAGAGAAATCAGAGTTAATGTTTCAGGTCAAGTGACCCTTCCTCAGAACTACAGTAGTCAGGAAAATGTCAGTTTTTATGCAGGAGAAAGACTACAGGGAGGGGATAAGGGGGAAATGGTAGGTGAGGAATAGGACAAAGAGAGACCGGAATAGTTGGACAGACAAAAGAGTGGTTAACAATCTTGCTAGGAGAGTGAATAGCTATTAATGGGGACTGTTAGTGGCTAACATTAGTTAGAGTCATAAAGTCATAGAGATGTACAGCATGGAAACAGACCCTTCGGTCCAACCCGTCCATGCCGACCAGATATCCCACCCTAAACTAGTCCCATTTTCCAGCACTTGGCCCATATCCCTCCAAACCCTTCCTATTCATATACCCATCCAAATGCTTCTTAAATGTTGCAATTGTACCAGCCTCCACCACATCCTCTGGCAGCTCATTCCATACACGTACCATCCTCTGTATGAAAAAGTTGGCTTTTGGGTCTCTTTTATATCTTTCCCCTCTCACCCTAAACCTATGCCCTCTAGTTCTGGACTCCCACACCCCATGGAAAAAGACTTTGTCTATTTATCCTATCCATGCCAATCATAATTTTGTAAACTTCTACAAGGTCACCCCTCAGCCTCCGATGCTTCAGGGAAAACAGCCCCAGCCTGTTCAGCCTCTCCCTGTAGCTCAGATTCTCCAACGCTGGCAACATCCTTGTAAATCTTTTCTGAACCCTTTCAAGTTTCACAACATCTTTCCGTTAGGAGGGAGACCAGAATTGCACGCAATATTCCAATAGTGGCCTAACCAATGTCCTGTACAGCCGCAACATGACCTCCCAATTCCTGTACTCAATACTCTGACTAATAAAGGAAAGCATACCAAACACCTTCTTCACTATCATATCTACCTGCGACTCCACTTTCAAGGAGCTATGAACCTGCTCTCCAAGGTCTCTTTGTTCAGCAACACTCCCGAAGACCTTACCATTAAGTGTATAAGTCCTGCTAAGGTTTGCTTTCCCAAAATGCAGCATCTCACATTTATCTCAATTAAACTCCATCTGCCACTTCTCAGCCCATTGGCCCATCTGGTCCAAATCCTGTTGTAATCTGAGGTAACCTTCTTCGCTGTCCACTACACCTCCAATTTTGGTGTCATCTGCAAACTTACTAACTGTACCTCTTATGCTCGCATCTAAATCATTTATGTAAATGACAAAAAGTAGAGGGCCCAGCACCGATCCTTGTGACACTCCACTGGTCACAGGCCTCCAGACTGAAAAACAACCCTCCACCACCACCCTCTGTCTTCTACCTTTGAGCCAGTTCTGTATCCAAATGGCTAGTTCTCCCTGTATTCCATGAGATCTAACCTTGCTAATCAGTCTCCCATGGGGAACCTTGTCGAACACCTTACTGAAGTCCATATAGATCACATCTACTGCTCTGCCCTCATCAATCATCTTTGTTACTTCTTCAAAAATCTCAATCAAGTTTGTGAGACATGATTTCCCATGCACAAAGCCATGTTGACTATCTATAATCAGTCCTTGCCTTTCCAAATACATGTACATCCTGTCCCTCAGGATTCCCTCCAACAACTTGTCCACCACCGAGGTCAGGCTCACTGGTCTATAGTTCCCTGGCTTGTCTTTACCGCCCTTCTTAAACAGTGGCACCACGTTTGCCAACCTCCAGTCTTCTGGCACCTCACCTGTGACTATCGATGATACAAATATCTCAGCAAGAGGCCCAGCAATCACTTCTCTAGCTTCCCATGGAGTTCTCGGATACACCTGATCTAGGTCCTGGGGATTTATCCACCTTTAACTGTTTCAAGACATCCAGCACTTCCTCCTCTGTAATCTGGACATTTTGCAAGATGTCACCATTTATTTCCATCCAGTCTATATCTTCCATATCCTTTTCTACAGTAAATACTGATGCAAAATATTCATTTAGTATCTCCCCCATTTTTTGTGGCTCCGCACAAAGGCCACCTTGCTGATCTTTGAGGTGCCCTATTCTCTCCCTAGTTACCCTTTTGTCCTTAATATATTTGCAAAAACCCTTTGGATTCTCCTTAATTCTATTTGCCAAAGCTATCTCATGTCCCCATTTTGCTCTCCTGATTTCCCTCTTAAGTATACTCCTACTTTCTTTATTCTCTTCTAAGGATTCACTCGATCTATCCTGTCTATACCTGACATATGCTTCCTTCTTTTTCTTAACCAAACCCTCAATTTCTTTAGTCATCCAGCATTCCCTATACCTACCAGCCTTCCTTTTCACCCTGACAGGAATATACTTTCTCTGGATTCTTGTTATCTCATTTCTGAAGGCTTCCCATTTTCCAGCCGTCCCTTTACCTGCGAACATCTGCCTCCAATCAGCTTTCAAAAGTTCAAGCTTTTTTTAAAAGAGAGCTGATTAATTCATTCTCTCTGGAGAGGGTCTCTGGAATGTCATACCTGCAGATATCAAAGAAGCTTCAAAGAGTGAATTGCACTACAAACCTAAATGTAATCCCCTGTGAGTATCTCCGATAGTGAACATGATTGAGGATGGTTGTCTCTGTTTTCTCCTTTGAAGAATACACAGGAACAGGTGTTCAAAGTGTGTGTATTAGTGTGTTTTAATGCCAAAGTTTTGAGAGCAACTGATAATACCCCTGCATTACAGGTAATTCACTCTGTCATCTTGTGTGCGAGAATACAGAAGGCCAAAAGAATTTTGTCATCCAAAGTTGAAGATGTAAACATGGGTGCCTGATTGCTTAAATTTCTTTTGACAAGTGCAAGAAGATAAATGAAACTAAATTAATATTCACGAATTAACAGCCTCTATTATAATTTATCCAGTTAATGCTAACCTTACAGTTAACATAGTCAGATACATCTCATTAGTATCTCTGGGCTGTAGGAATCTCTCCATACACTGTTCGAAACTGTTCACTTACTAAGTTATCCTTGCTTGTTGGTCTCTAGCTTCTTAGTTTGTCCTTAGATAGTGGAAGGTTTCATCAGTTGGCACACCTCACTAGGGAAACATGCCAGAAATCAAACTCCACTATATCCAGAGACATTATAGTATTCAAAATAAACATAGCTTTTTCCAAGGGTTGAACTCTCAATTACAAGCGGGCACAGATTCAAGGTGAGAGGGGAAAGTTCAAGGGAGATGTCCGAGGGTAGTTTTTCATGCAGAGAGTGATAGGAGTCTGGAATGCATTGCCAGAAGAGGTGATCAAAGCAGGCACGTTAGTGATATTTAATCAGTATCTGGATGGTTACATGAATAGGGAGGGAATAGAGGGATACGGACCGAATAAGCGCAGAAGGTTTGCTTTTTAGTTTAGTTAGAGCATGATGATCAGCACAGGCTTGGAGGGCTGAAGGGCCTGTTCCTTTGCTGTACTTCTCTTTTGTTATTTTACACATAATATTTCTATTCCTTATCCCCTGCCGGTTGTATTCAGTTTCGTTTCTTGGCTGGAGTAAGATCAATGTTGTCCTGTTTCTTCTGAAAGTTCCTTCAAGTGTTCTGATCTTGGTTTGTTTCTTCTTCTAGTGACTTATCGCTGACTTCCTGTCTCTTAACAAAACCTTATGACCCGGTTTTTGAGTCAATAGCGTGTTTGCTCTTGTCTAGGCCTGTATCACTTCTGCTGCTTTTTGCAGTGGGATTTCTCCACTTCCTTATCCTTCTCATGGCCATGAGAGTTTATGTTGTTTGAGATTGCTCCTTAACAATGGTCTGTCTCTTTTCAATCATCTTCCCATGAGTAATGCTGCTGTTGAGTTCCCATTATTGAATGGTCTTGCTCTATAGATGAGTTGTGCTAATGTCAGTTTGCATTTTGGACATTAGTGACTTTATGGTCTTGATTGCCTTCTCTCCTTCTCTATTTGATTGAGAATGAAGTGAAGAACTTTTTGATTTGATTTATTTATTGTCATGTGTATCTTGTTACAAAATACAGTGAAAAGTGTTGTATGGTGTTGCCACTCTAGCGCTATCTTAAAACACAGAAAAATAAATGTAAACATAGAATACAACGGCATAAAAATGAAGAAATAAAGAAATCATCCAACTTTACAGTTCTTGTTAAATGTTCCTGGTGGCCTTCGATGCTGCTGCTGGTGTCCAAGATGGAGGTCTGGATGAGCAAGTGGTGAGCTGGAGTCACCTAGTAACCACTCTGCCTTTCACACTGGGTATTGTTACTATCTAGTTTCTATCTGGTGGATGGAGAATGGGAAGCTGCACTTCAATGAGGTGAGATAATGTCATATTGAAGATGTTAATGCCAGCAACAAGGCCGCTCACTGCTCACTGGCAAAAATCTTATCTCACCGTTCAACACTTTGTTTGGAAAATGGGAACTTTTGCTCTCAATGTTGGGAATCTCCTTACTGCCTATCTAACACAATTCTTGCAAATCTTTGCTTTGTTCAGTGGTCAGAAAGAGTCCACATATAGGCAGCTCCCAGGCTGAGAACAGGGTCTAATCCTGAGTCTGTTCACAATGTGATTTGTACACAGGTTGGAACACAATGCAGGACAATGTCAGCAGCCATTTGTAAGTCCAAGAAAGGTTTGCATGGCAGATCTTTAAAATTATACCCATATATGGGACCACATTCATAAGTATGCGACTTCCTAAGTTAGATGTTCACAAACTGGGGATCACCCCCATATTCACATTGACATTTAGTGATTTCCTTTGATTGTAGTAATGCTACTCACAGACATGGTCCATCTCAACATGGAGTCTCAGTCCCATGAGATAACTGGAAAATGTTTCACATCTCCATGTAACAGCCATCTCTCTCTTCAATTGTAACATGATTCTGTCCATTTACCATTAAAGCTCTTGATGTAACATACACAGGCTTCTTGTCTCACCATTCTGTCCCTGAATGAGGACTGCTCCAAATGTTGTGGATGATCCATCGACAGCTATCTAGTCAATAAATCTTCACATTGAGGTAGTACATGTGTAGAAAGTAACTTTTCTGTTTTCTGATGAGCCAGTGCTTTGTCCTGACTTCAGTCTCAATGCTGGCTTTTGATTCAAAATGTTTTTATGTGTTCAGTGGAACTGGCTAATTTTGGAATCAATGTTCCCATTTGATTTTTTAAAAATATCAATTAAAGAGATGTGAGCATTGCTGGTTAGGCCAGCATTTATTGCCTGTCCCTAATTGCCCAGGCAGCAATTAAGAGTCAATCACATTGCTGTGGGTCTGAAGTCACATGTAGACCAGATGGGAGTAAGGACGCAGTGCCCTTCCTTAATGCAGCACAGTGGCTCAGTGGTTAGCACTGCTGCCTCACAGCACCAGGGACCCAGGGTCAATTCCAGCCTCAGGTGACTGTCTGTGTGGAGTTTGCATGTTCTCCCCATGTCTGTGTGGGTGTGCTTTGGTTTCCTCCCACAGTCCAAAGATGTTCAAGTGAGGTGAATTGGTCATGCTAAAATTGTCCATAGACTTAGGTGCATTAACTCCCCACGTACGTTCGAGACACCACCCACACCCTCCACCTCCTCCAAGACTTCCGTTTCCCCGGCCCCCAACGCCTTATCTTCACCATGGATATCCAATCCCTCTACACCTCCATCTGCCATGACCAGGGCCTCCAAGCCCTCCGTTTTTTCCTCTCCAGACGTCCCCAACAGTACCCTTCCACCGACACTCTCATTCGTTTGGCCGAACTGGTCCTCACCCTTAACAATTTCTCCTTTGAATCCTCCCACTTCCTCCAGACCAAAGGGGTAGCCATTGGCACATGTATGGGCCCCAGCTATGCCTGTCTTTTTGTTGGCTACGTAGAACAGTTGATCTTCCGTAATTACACCGGCACCACTCCCCACCTCTTCCTCCGCTACATTGATGACTGCATTGGCGCCACCTCGTGCTCCCGCGAGGAGGTTGAGCAATTCATCAACTTCACCAACACATTCCACCCTGACCTTAAATTTACCTGGACCATCTCTGACACCTCCCTCCCCTTCCTGGACCTCTCCATCTTCATCAGTGACGACCGACTTGACACTGACATTTTCCACAAACCCACCGACTCACACAGCTACCTGGATTACACCTCTTCCCACCCTGTCTCTTGCAAAAATGCCATCCCGTATTCCCAATTCCTCCGCCTCCGCCGTATCTGCTCCCAGGAGGACCAGTTCCACCATAGAACACAACAGATGGCCTCCTTCTTTAGAGACCGTAATTTCCCTTCCCACGTGGTTAAAGATGCCCTCCAACGCATCTCGTCCACATCCCGCGCCTCCGCCCTCAGACCCCACCCCTCCAACCGTAACAAGGACAGAACGCCCCTGGTGCTCACCTTCCACCCTACAAACCTTCACATAAACCAAATCATCCGCCGACATTTCCGCCACCTCCAAACAGACCCCACCACCAGGGATATATTTCCCTCCCCACTCCTTTCCGCCTTCCGCAAAGACCGTTCCCTCCGTGACTACCTGGTCAGGTCCACGCCTCCCTACGACCCACCCTCCCATCCTGGCACTTTCCCCTGCCATCGCAGGAACTGTAAAACCTGCGCCCACACCTCCTCCCTCACCTCTATCCAAGGCCCTAAAGGAGCCTTCCACATCCATCAAAGTTTTACCTGCATATCCACTAATATCATTTATTGTATCCGTTGCTCCCGATGCGGTCTCCTCTACTGGGCGCCTCCTAGCAGAGCGCTTTAGGGAACATCTCCGAGACACCCGCACCAATCAACCACACCGCCCCGTGGCCCAACATTTCAACTCCCCCTCCCACTCTGCCGAGGACATGGAGGTCCTGGGCCTCCTTCACTGCCGCTCCCTCACCACCAGACGCCTGGAGGAAGAACGCCTCATCTTCCGCCTCGGAACACTTCAACCCCAGGGCATCAATGTGGACTTCAACAGTTTCCTCATTTCCCCTTCCCCCACCTCATCCTAGTTTCAAACCTCCAGCTCAGCACTGTCCCTTGTCTTGTCCGGACTTGTCCGACCTGCCTAGCTCCTTTTCCACCTATCCACTCCACCCTCTCCTCCCTGACCTATCGCCTTCATCTACTCCCCCACTGGCCTGTTGTGCTCTGTGCTGCTCTCTCCCTACCCCCACCCTCCTCTAGCTTATCTCTCCACGCTTCAGGCTCACTGCCTTTATTCCTGATGAAGGGCTTTTGCCCGAAACGTCGATTTTGAAGCTCCTTGGATACTGCCTGAACTGCTGTGCTCTTCCAGCACCATTATTCCAGAATCTGGTTTCCAGCATCTGCAGTCATTGTTTTTACCCTTAGGTGCATTAGTCAGGGGTAAATACAGGGGAGGGGAGTGGGTCTGGGTGGGTTACTGTCCGGAGGGTCAGTGTGGACTGGTTGGGCGGAAAGGCCGATTTCCACACTAGTGGGAATCTCATGTAATCTAATCTAATCTAATTAATGGACATGAGTGAACCAGATAGGTCTTTCTGACAATCAACAATGGTTTCGCGGTCATTATTAGACTCTTAATTCCAAATTTTTATTGACTTCACTTTTCACCATCTGCCATGGTAAGATTCAGACTCAGGTCCTTAGCATATTACCTGAGTGTCTGGATTAACAGCCTTATAATAATGGCACTAAGTCAATATCTCCTCATTCACAATGCCTAAGAAGCACTCACCTTTCTGTGATCCACAATAATCTCTTATTCTTGGATTATATGTCCCAGGAGTGTGACCGTTTTCAAAATTGGCTTGTCATATCTAAGGCTTATGTTATGTAGTGTTGTTCATTTTTCATCTGACCATGCACAGACCACATCCAGAGGAAGTTTCCTTGTTTTCCCTCGGGGATTCTTGACCTCAGTCTCTGGAAGATTTCCAGTGCGAACAAAATTTGGAATAGTGGACAATTAAAACAAAATCATTCAAATAGTGTGTGAATGTAATTTTGACTCATAGCCTGGGGTTATCTGTAAAACTTTCTGTTTACATCAAATTTGGTAAAGACCATACTTTGCGCCAATTTGGGAAAACTGCCATTGACTGGCAAAGTTGAATGACCTTCCTCTGAATTCAATTGTTCCAATGAGTGAGAGCCACACGCAATCTTCATGCTCCGTTCAGTTTAGGAACTGTTACTATACCCTAGCACCAATGTGTCAGTTTTGTCACTGGGTAATATTACCTACCCTTTATCTTTCTGTCTAACTGAGATTTCACCTTTTCCAGTAGAGGATGAGGAGTTTTCCTTGAACTGTACAGGCAACTAGGGTGTGTAAATCTTGCAAGGTTAGAGTGGTGGTGCTGGAAAAGCACAGCAGGGCAGGCAGTATCCGAGGAGCAGGAAAATCGACGTTTCGGGCAGGAGTCCTTCATCAGGACCTGTTGTGCTTTTCCAGCACCACTCTAATCTTGACTATGATCTCCAGAATCTGCAGTCCTCACTTTCGCTTTGTGTACATCTTGCAGACTGATGTGGTGTTCCTGCTTTAATTTGGTCCATCTCTGAATAACTTTGCAAATAATTGTAAAATTCTCTTCCATTCTCACCTTGAAGTATTAAATAACAGTTTCTCTAAGAGACCTAGCTGAATGCTTGTATTTCTACTTAATAGTGAAGTGTTATGATTCAGCAGCATGTAGTGTAGCTCACTGACCTCCCACCTTTAGCCCCTGAGTTGCGGGGTGAATTGACAATGTATCTGGAGAGCTTGCCCTCTGGACCTTACAGTTTTATGTTCGCTTTTCAAATAGTCACTGACTTCAACCACAGCAAGCTGTCAGCCAATATTGAAACAGCAACTCTATGTGACTTTAAATTCTGTTTCAAACCATTTTACCTTAAAGATGATGGTTCAAAACCCCTGTTGATTCTCTTTCACCTTCACTTGGGAATGGTGACTTCAATTTTTGCTCTTCAATCCTAATTGCTTTGACATTTTCTTTACCATTCGATTTCCATTTATCTGGAAGGTTTCCTTTGGTAGGAGTTCTCCTGTTGCTATGGTGATGGAGGTACTATTGCTTGGCAGTATTTATTGAGGTATCCTGATCTCCCACATTGATTGGACTCAGTAGCCAGCCCGAGCTGGGCACTTGTTTGCTTATGTTGTTTTGACTCACACTTTGAGCATGCTAATATGGCCAATAGCCACATGTATAACCAATTGTATTGATTCCCACTCTTTTTGTGCTGTGCTTTTGAGAATCCCATCATGCAACCTACCAACTAACTTCCAGAAGGATCCGTAGTGTTTTCTTGAAGAATAGACTGATTTTGGGCCCTGATCCCTGGCAATGTACCACATTGAATCACCTATTTCAATGTGGGATCCTAGTTAAAACAAAGGAAATCTGACAAATTCTCATCCCAGATATCCTCTGTGATGCAATGTTTAATTAATTTGTCCTTTAATTCTTCACACCTGCAACATCCTGTCAAATTTATAAATCCACTAAAAATGTTTCAATCGCTTTTCCCTGTCCCTGGATTAAATCTTGCCTTTGTTATGTCTAGATCTTCTTTGAGGCTGACGATTGATTGAATGTCTTGATTAATGCTTCATGTTTTGTACTATTTTCTTCTCCACTTTGTCTTACCAGAATGTTATCTGTTATTGGACCTGATGCATATGATCATGATCTGACTTGGAGTCTCTGCTCCTTTATGTGGGAGTTCTGTCATGCTTAAACTGCCAATTCCTGAGCTCCCATTTCTGGCCTCAAGGGTCTCCAGGTTTTTAAATGTGGCAATATCTCTGCCAGAGGAAAGATCCCAAATGACTGCTGTCTCACACTGACTTGAGTGAGTACGTAGATTTGTTCCTTCTCTTATTCAAAGCCACTCAATTATGTGTGTTTGTTCTCCAGGGTCTTTCTGATGTATGGCTTTGGCTTTCCCATCCTCTCTACATTTCTTTACATTAACTGGTCTACAGTATTATATTACATGACAAGATGACATACAAAGGTTATCTCAGTGACTGTGGGCTTTTCGGTGACCCAGATAGCATAACATCTCCTTACTCTACATTACAGATTACTGAATACAGCTCTTTCCTGTAGTGACTGAGACCTTTTCCTTTTATAATGCTCCTTCACATCTCTCCAGTCTGATCTCTTCTGCTGATGTCGGAGTAACACCATCAGTTACACCATTACCATTTGCATAGTTTATTCTCCTATGTTTAACGTTAGCGTTTTTAACTCAGAAGTGGGGTCCCAATTTTAACTCATTCAAAAGCCATTCACTTCAAGAGGGTTAAGTCAGGCCCTAACTGCAGAGAGAATAAAAATGGAAGTTTTCATGCTTTTTTGTGAACGTGAATGAGTCACTGAGTTGAGAGTCTAGTTGTTGAGAGACACTCACTGCAAAAAGAGTCAGGGCAATTAAAATTAAGCAGAGCTTATAGAACAACTAAGAAGTCTGAAAGACTGAAAACCAGGTAAAATCCTGTCCCTTCAAGAATCACACATATCTACCCCGCAGTGCATAGATGCTGTACAAGTTAGTTGAATAATTGAAGAATAGGTCGTTTATTTATCTTAAAGGCCAGAGTTTCCCCAGTGTAGTCAGAAACTATGTAGCTCATGTGAATTCCTCAGAGGGCTGCTGGCAGTCCTTGTCTTTTCTAAAGCCTTGTTATGCTATCTGGGTCACCGAAAAGCCCACAGTCACTGAGATAACCTTTGTACATCATCTTATCATGTAATATAATACTGTAGACCAGTTAATGTAAAGAAATACGGTTGCCAATATTTATGATGGTTTGACATTAAAAAATCTCGGGCTTAAATTGAGTGGGACTATTCTTACTGAAGTAACAATCCTTTGTTGAAATATTTATCACGGAATATGCATTAACACAACCAATAACAACCTACTTTTATGCCAGCGCATTCAAGGAAATAAATCATTCCGAGGTGCTTCATCAGGTTGGAATGGGACAGTAATTAACCTCAAACTAAAGAAGACAGAACTGGGACAGGTAACAAAAAAATGAAAGGTAGTTTCAAAGAATAACTTAAAGAAGAAGAGAGAGATTTAGGAGTCAAGTTCCAGGGCCATTTAATATATACAGTACCGAGATATTTAGGACATCACATCTGTTCAGACAAAGGATTTGCTGTTAATATCGAGAATGTTACATCACCTGGATAAGATTCAGGTTTGTGCAGCAAGTAACATTTGCACCAATCAATTGCCAGGCAACAGCCAATTCCAACATGAGATAATCTAACCAACTCCTCTTAATATTGGATGCAAGGTGTATCACTGAATCCCCTAATAACAAAACCTTGGAGGGGTGGGTTAACAATTTCCACAAACACTGTGCATATCTCCTCTTAATCTATTGATCAGTATAATTTTGTACGAAGGTCACCTGTCCTTCTTACCCCACTGTTTGTGTTATCACAACGAAATATAATGCAGCAAGCTTTTTGTGAACTTAGAAATAAAGAATGTTACGTATTCTCGCATGTTTAGCCAATCAAATGCAACATCACACACAAATAAAAATAAAAATCTAGAATTAAGTATTCAATGGTGACCATGAATTATTTTTTGGAAAAACCCATCAGGTTCACTAATGTCCTTTAGAAACTGCCCACCCTACCTGGTTTGCCCTGCATGTGACTCCAGAACCACAGCAATGTGGTTGACTCTTAAGTACCCTCTGGGTAATTGGGGAATGGGCAATAAATGTTGGCCTAGCCAGTGTGCCCTCATCCTGTGAATGAATCAAAAAAACCTCATTCTCACACGCACTCTCAAACATAGAAAGATTAGGTGTTGGTGAAAATAATTCTCTTTTACAGGTTATAATTATCTCAGTTTTGGATTTATGATCTCTTGCTTCTTGTGGGGCATAAAATTTTCTTTAAATAGATTTGATTATTCAAAGTTGGACAGAAGGCCTTGTAAAGTGAAGAATTCTCCTCAGACTTTGAGTTTCTTGTAGTTGAATTTCTTCAAAGTTGTTTCTCAGGTAAACAGGGAAAGTTGGGGCAGTCCTTCTCTTGGGGATTTCCTGCTAACAGGGTATTGCATGGCTGTTACATGACATGCAGCTAGTTCATGGTTTGAATTTCTGATCCATTAACTGCTGCTTCAATGACTTTTCATGGAAATGCCTAAAAAAATATTTTCCTGCTGTTACTTTAAGCCTTTTTCCAAAGAAGGGGTGGTATTTACATTGATTCCAATATCCTGTGATGTGGTTTAACATATTTCAGATTAATTCAGTCAAGTATTCAGTGAGATTAAAAATCATTGAATCCCTATAGTGTGGAAGCAGGCCATTCGGCCCATTGAGTCCTCACCGACCCTTTGAAAAGCATCCCAACCAGTCCCACACCCCTAACCTATCCCAGTAACCCTGCACCCCCCATGGCTAATCCACCTCGCCTGCACATCCCTGAACATTAGGGGGGATTTAGCATGGCCAATCCATTTAACCTGCACTTGTTTGGACCGTGGGAGGAAACTGGAGCGCCTGGAGGAAGCCCATGGGGAGAATGTGCAAACTCCACACAGTCAGTCGCTTGAGGTTGGAATCAAACCCTGGTCCCTGGTGCTGGGAGGCAACCCCTCACTGAGCCACTGTGCTGCCCGAATTAGCTATCACAAAACCAAGGAGATTGATAGAAGCCATTGTTTCCTATCTGCTACAATTTGAAATTAAATACTCCCTTTTGTCTAATGTGAAGCTGAGAGATGGGTGTTTGAGAATACAATAGTCTTTTTGCTTTGACCTAGCCTTAGACAAGGAGACATGGCCAAGTGCCTGGATGGCTACAAATGCCCATACCTAATTCAGTGTCCACTTGAGACTTGGTGCTATCTTTAGCTCAAATGCCAAAGAACACATGAATTTCAGCAGTTATGTTAATAACCTGTTTGTGCCTGTTATTTAAGAGTATTGACTGAAAGTTCAGAATGGGTACTCTGGCATGACATAATTGATCAAAAACTGAGCTGGACTAGATAAATACTGTAGCTATAAGAGCAAGTCAGAGGCTGAAAATTCTGCAGTGAGTAACTCACCTCCTGACTCCCCAAAGCCTGTCCACCATCTACAAGGCACAAGTCAGGATTGTGATGGAATGCTCCCCACTTGCCTGGATAGGTGCAGCTCCAACAACACTCTAACATCTCGACACCATCCAGGACAAAGCAGTCACTTAATTGGCACCATATCCAGCAACTGAAATATTCACTCTGCCTTCCTCGGACATATAATGGCAGAATTATCTACCATCAACAAGATACACTGCAGCCCATAACCCAGACCTCTGTGACAGCACCTTCCAAACCCATGATCTTTACCATCTAGAAGGACGTGGGAACATCAGCAAGAGTAACCTCTGCTCCAGGTCACACATTGTCCAGATTATTATGATTTTATTATGATTTCCTTCACCATTTCTGGGTCAAGATTCTGGGGCGTTGTTGTGCATGTGCCAATGTCACATGGACTGCTGTGGTTCAAGAAGGTTACTCAAGTATAATTAAGGATGAGCAATGAATGTATGGTGACACTCAGTAATAATACTAAACAAATCAAGTGACTCATAATGTATTATTCTGACAAGGATTTGTTAATTGACGTTTCTCTTCAAGACATTTTCTTTTGGATTAGCATTTAGTTTATTCACTTGCTCCATCACCTATCAATAAGCATTGCAATCGATCCAGTTATTGCTGCCTTGAATTGTCATGTCCTTGAATTAAGGTCCACAGATCAGAGTCGGCCCGGGTTGAATCATGGGGTTAAAATTCACCCCTCAGTGCCTGTGGGAAAATGTGAGGGGGCCTGAGGCCTGGGGCAAACTGGGATTGCCTGTGAATGGAGGAAGGGTAGACAAACCCACAAGCCTCTGATTATAACTTTAACCATCTCAAAAGAACCTTTTATTGTAAATGTACTGTAACTTGGATGGTAATTACACCAAAAAAAACCCCTCAGACCTAAAGAGCCTGACAATAGCGAGAGTTGAACTTACCTCTTAGGAAACAGTTGGGGGTGTTTCAAAAACTGATGTAAGGTAATGTAATCATTTACACCAGATTCATAGTAAATGAGAGGCTGGCATTCATCCAACGACACAGTCAGAGCTCATTATGTTTAAGCTGATTGTACTGAATGCTTTCTCTTGCTTCTGTTTGCCTTTTATTTCTTCTCATGTCTGATCCCCCGTGAACTTGCAGAGACCTACAAAGAATTGCAGGCAGCAGCCAGGCTGTGGTAAGTGTAATTTTCAGATGACAATGCTGGATATCCCCTGTGTTGCCAGTCCCTTCTTTTTCTTAATAATACATAATGAAGCACAGCAGGTGGCACTTAAATGTCAAGGTACTAACTGTTCAAATTCTGCAAGCACTGGTTTACATTAAAAGAAAGAATATTCTGGTAACATTCATTTGGGATTTACAGTTTTGGAGTACGCATTGGAATGGTAATGTCCCTCCCCAAAGCAATATCAGATTGAAATTAACTTGCATTTGCGTCATATTTTTTGCGAATCCATGCACTTCACTACCAGAGAAGCCCTTTCTCAACGTGCACTTCCTGTTGACAATAAGGCAGCCAATTCGCACACAGCTTGCTCCCATAAATAACAATGTGATAATGACCAGTTAACCTGACTATATGATGTTGGTTGAGGATATATCTTGGTCAGGACACAGAGAAGAACTCACCTGTGAAGTATACAGCCCATTTTCTCCATGACAAACCTCCCTAACTTCAGAGCAATTGTAACAATGTCATCATTGGACCACCATACGCAAAAGCACAAACAAATGTTGTGTCAAGACGTAAGCCAGGATCCTCATAAACTACTGACAAGGTCATCATTCTGAGCCATTCTGTAAGAAATAGAGACAGCTACGGCCCTTTCAGCCCCTCAAGCCTGTTAACTTCATTCAGTCAGGCTGGCCTTAATCTTCATCCACCTGCCTTTGTTCCAAGACATGGAACAGTTTTTCCCAACAACAACACTTCTAGTCTCAAGTCTGCTCCCAGTATGAACAGCTTTTTGTAGAGGACACTGTTCCAGATTTTGACTACTCTTTGTGTTAAGAATTTCATCCTGACATCATTTCTGAACACCCTCTTTCAAAAGTTTAGACTATTCCCTCTTGTAGTGAATTCTTTTATTTCAAGTAGACTAATGGTGCCTTATAAACTTACAGTGGACCAGTTGGTAGTTCTAAGATGGATTGTGCTTTGCATTTTGTACAAGTGAGGACTGGGATTGAAAGCTAGAAATATACTGCAAATCATGTGGCCTGACTGATAGCTGCAAAAGAGTAGTTTTTCCTGACGGAAAGAATGATGTGTCATTGGAGGGGAATCACCCAGATGTGTGTGGGTCTTGTTTTGGTAGAGCACGGGGAAACCATTTTATTTACCAAAATGAAATGAATTGCGTAATACTCACAATAGAACAGATTATGATTGAGTGAAGGGATGGACTAGTTCAATGTCTATTTATTCAATAGTTCAATATTCTATTTTTAAAATGTTCTTATGTTAGCAAGAACATGTAAAATTAAGTTTACAATGGCTTAGTGACCATGGAAAGTTGATCAAGGGGCAGTTACTATGGAAACTGGTGTCCTGGCCAATGTTCATCCCTCAGTTCCTAGCACTGGACACTGGATATTTATTTCATATTCATGTTCAGAACGCTGTTGTGTGTAAATTCGTTTTCACATTTGCCTCCATATCAGCAGTGGCAACATATAAAGAGTTGGTCATTGGCTGTGCATCATTTTAGCACTTTCCTAACGACATTAAATGTGTGACATAATCCCTAGCATTCATTGTGGTGGATGCTCTATCTAAAAGCTGAGAAGCTCACTGAAAAAAACTTCACACAGGCCGGGCCCCATCACCAAGTCACCCTTTATTTATTAGTAACCAGTACACTGGCTGTGGCCAGCCAGCTTGGAGTCAATTCTCAATTGAGGAGATTCTAATCTCATGGTTATATTTTCTTTTTTTTAATTTTTTTTCTCCCCTAGAATGCATAGCATAAGGCACTCCTCAGTAATGAGCCTTTCAGACCCGTACACCCTTATCTCCCAAACTGCTGTGCTGATGTGTCGTTTTGTGTTTTGAGTTTCGATAGTGAAGAAGGTGTTTGGTATGCTTTCCTTTATTGGTCAGAGTATTGAGTACAAGAGTTGGGAGGTCATTGTTGCGGCTGTACAGGACATTGGTTAGGCCATTGTTGGAATATTGTGTGCAATTCTGGTCTCCTTCCTATCGGAAAGATGTGAAACTTGAAAGGATTCAGAAAAGATTTACAAGGATGTTGCCAGGGTTGGAGGATCTGAGCTACAGGGAGAGGCTGAACAAGCTGGGGCTGTTTTCCCTGGAGCGTTGGAGGCTGAGGGATGACCTTATAGAAGTTTACAAAATTATGAGGGGCATGGATAGGATAAATAGACAAAGCCTTTTCCCTGGGGTTGGGGAGTCCAGAACTAGAGGTCATAGGTTTAGGGTGAGATGGGAAAGATATAAAAGAGACATAAGGGGCAACTTTTTCACGCAGAGGGTGGTACTTGTATGGAATGAGCTGCCAGAGGAAGTGGTGGAGGCTGGTACAATTGCAACATTTAAGAGGCATTTGGATGGGTATGTGAATAGGAAGGGTTTGGAGGGATATGGGCCAAGTGCTGGCACGTGGGACTAGATTGGATTGGGATATCTGGTCAGCATGGACAGGTTGGACTGAAGGGTCTGTTTCCATACTGTACATCTCTATGACTCTATGACTCCATGAGTAATCTTGCAGGATTTCTGAGATGTTTATTCGGTGCAACAATGTGAAATAACTGCACAAAGGCTGGGTCCCATTACCAACTCACCCTTCATTTACTAGTGCACAGTACACTGGCTATGGCCAGCCAGCTCAGAGTCAATCCTTAACTGATCTCCTGCTTTTTAAAAAATAATCCCATTCTCAAACTACTGCTAAACAGCAGTAGTGCTAATCACCTGGTTATATCTTTTTTTGTTCATAATTACACAAAATACAATATAACAATCCACAAGAGAAATAGGGACGCAACACATAAGGTAATCAAAATTTCACAAAACAAACAGCACTACATAAAACACAGGCAGAATTTTCACACAAGTTACTGTCCTCTTAAGGGTACCACAATGACAGTAATACAGAAAAGAGTCCAGTTCAGCCCCTCAGTGCAAAGTTTACAGCAGGCTGGAGCCCACAATACACAATTGCAAACATGTTACACATCGCCTGCACCCAGGCACAGAGGAAAGCCGTCTACAAAACACAATATAGTCAAAAACAACATTCAACAATAAAAACCACTGATTGCATAACTCAACTCCCCTGACATCCTCCTGTCCCCGGTTACCCTACACATTGACACCCGTTCACACCACATACTGATCAGACCATTCTTGGCTAGCCTTCCTGTCTCCAGCCACCCTGTGTACTGACCGACCCTTCCCAGGCCCGCTTTCCTCCAGGCTGGTCTTTGACCACCCAGCTCCCAGTCACCCTGCGTACTGACCTGACTATCCCAGGCCACTTTCCTACGAGCTGGTTGTTGGCCTTCCAGTCTCTAGCTGCCCTGCATACTGACTGACCCTTCCCAGGGCTGCTTTCCTCCAGCCTTGTCATCGGTCTCCCAGCTTCCGGTCATCCCGCGTACTAACCAAACCACCCTCGGCCTGCTTTCCTACAGGCAGGCTGTTGGCCTCCCAGCACCCGACCTGCCCCGCGTACTGACTGACCCCTTTCTCCTTTTGTTTTGTTTATGTTCTCCTGGTTATATTGGTCTGCCAAAGCTTTCCTGACTGGCCCAGGTTAACAATCCCAATCAAGCACTTTGTAGATAACGTGGTTAACCTGATCCCCATTGCTACACTCACATAATGGGCCAAGATCTACAGTATGACTGCACACATTTAAACAGATGATGAATCAAGGAAATATCATCAAGTTTGAATTTTGATTTTCTGGAGAGTGTGAAAGAGAGAGACCGATAAATATCACAACGCCAAGGTCCAAGGAATAACTAAGCTAGAATCAGGGAAAATGTGGATAATATTGACATCAACACATTTGAAATGGGATTCCAATCAGGATCTACAATGAGGAGTCCATCATTTATATTAGTGCCTTAGCAGGTTGACTGACAGGAGTTGGATGATAAAATCTCAGCATAGTTTCTGAAATGATATGAGGGAGTCTGCACAATGAGAATGTAGAGGAGGGGTGGGCATGTGGGTGATTTTGATACTGATTGGGGTCTTTCACACATAGCTATTACAATGATCTAGATTGAATTATCATTACAATCAAACTGCCAATTTTTGTCTCATTAAGAACATATTTATATTTTCCATTATTTTAAAACTGATGTGTAAAAATGATTTAAAAATCAATACGATATATTTTTTACATATTCTGTTCTTATGGTCAATGCAATTATATTTTTACAATACGCTGGGGAAACTGTTTCTTACAGTGAATCATTCATCGAGCAGCACACGTTTAACAAGTCCACTGCTTATGGCTTACCCAGTGAAACTTAATTCTAAGCTGCTCCCTCAAGCCTCTGTACAATATTAACCTCAACAACCATTATCCACTCAGGTAGGCAACTAGAATTAGAGAACACGAGAACATAGGAGGAGACCAGTTGGCCTGTTTGGCCTGTGCTGTTTATTTAATAGACACATCTCCTTCATCCAACTCCCTGCTCTTTCTCCATGTAATTCTTTCTCAAGCTATTAATCCAGTTCTCTTTGACTATCCACTACCTGCAATGTTCTATTAATGCTGCACTGGAAATCTGCCTTTTTCTCAAATCCCTCCATTGTATCACACCTGCATCTCTCTGAGATTCTTTTGCATTACTCCATTTCTGGCCTCTTCTACGTCCAGATTTTAATCATTTCACTATCAGCAGCCCTGATTTCAGCTGTCTAGCCCCTAAACACTGGAAATTCCCCTAAACTTCTCCTCTCTTAAGATGCTCCTTTAAACCTGCTCTTTGACTAAGCTTTTAGTTACCAATATCCCAACATACCAATGTCCAAATATCTGTTCATGTGGTTTGTTTGGTAATGATCCAGTGAAATGTGTTGCAATATTTTACGATATTAAGGTGCTCCATAAGGCTGTGCTAGTTATTATAACATCTATAAAGTTGTAACTATTAATAAGTCTTTGGTGGTAAGACAAGCTGCATAGAAGAATAATAGAGGAGCAGTGAAAAGTGCAGTTCTGCTTGCCAAAAATAGCACCAAGCATACCTAAACATAAGGTGTCAACCAACTGCAACACAGAATTACTTGTGAACTGAGCAACACAGTCAGTGTTTAATTGACAAAGTAATCTCAAACCCAACAGATCAGATTTGAGCTCTGTAGTCCTGTCACATTCAGTCATGAATAATGGCGCACAATTAAACAACTCATTAGAGGAGTAGGCTCCACAAATAGCCCCAGCATTGAGAGGGGAGCCCAGCAGATAAGTGCAAAACATAAGGCTGCGGAATCAGGAATCAATCTTCATCCAGAAGTGCCAAGTGGATGATCCTTCTATTTTATTCATTCATGGGATGAGGGCATTGCTAGCTAGGCCAGCATCAATTGCCAGAGATGCATTTAAGAGTCAACCACATTTCTGTGGGCCTGGAGTCACATGTAGGCCAGACCAGGTAGATTTCCTTCCCTAAAGGACATTAGTGAACCAGATGGGTTTTTCCGACAAAGGATTCATAGTCATTAGTTAGACTCTTAATTCCAGATTTTTAAAATTGAATTTAAATTCCACCATCTGCCATGGCAGGATTTGAACCCAGGTTCACAGAACATTAGCTGGGTCTCTGGATTAAGAGTCCTGTGACGATACCACCGGCCATTGCCTCGCGGCTACTCCCAGGAGCCAGCATCATAAATGTCAGATTTGAGCCAATTTGATTCACTCTAAATGATATCATGAAATGGTTGGAGGCACTGGATACTGCAATGGCTATGTAACATCTACATTTCGGAAAATGTGCTGTATCTCCAAGCCAAACTGTCCCAGCAAAGTTACAACATTGACATCTACCAACAATAGAAAGTTGTTCAGGTTTACAAAGAGCAGGACAACTCCAATCTGCCAATTACTATCTTATCAATCTACTCTCGATTCTCAACAGAGTGGCGGAAGGCATGTCAACAATGCTATCATGTGATACACAGTCAGCAATAACCTGCTCATCGCCACTTGTTCGGGTTTTGTCAACCTCCTCACTTTATTCCAGCCTTTATACAAACACTCAGAGTGGACCAATAGGAATCAAGGGAAAACTCTCCACTAATTGCAGTCATACCTTCCACAAAGCAAGATGGTTATGGGAGGTCAGTCATCTCAGCACCGGGGCATCTCTGCATAACTGGAGTTCCTAAGGGTAATGTCTTCAGCCAAACCATCTTCAGCTGCTCCATTAATGATCTTTCCTCCATCATGAAGTCAGAAATGGAGATATTGGTTGATTATTGCCTAATGTTCAGCAACACCTGCAACTCTTCAGATACTGGAGCAGTGCATGTCCAGATGCATCAAGACCTGAACAATTTCCAGGTTTGGGCTGACATGCCCACCATCAATGCCAGCAGTGTATACCATCTACAAGATGCATCATCGAAGCTCCTTAGACAGAACTTTCTAAACCCATGGCCACTATTGTTTGATTACTTATTATTTGATTTATTTAGTGTCACCGGTATCTTGTCACAAAAAACAGTGAAAAGTGTTGTAGAGTGTCGCCTGCACCGCCTCTAAACACAATAAAAAACAAAACATAGAGTATAAAGACAGAAAAATGGAGATATAAAGAAGAAGAGTTCAACTTTGCAATCCTTTGTGTTAAGTGCTCAGCCATGGGCATAATGGCCAGGCAGGAGTCTCCTTCGCTGCGTCACCGTTGCTGGAACTGAAGTTGCCGCTCTTCAGGCGCCATCTCACCTCCACTGGCGCATCGCTGAATTTCATCAATGCAGACACCACTGATGCCACTGGGTACCACACCAGCCCAAACTCAACTCTGCCATCATCGTGAATCTGCGCTGGACACAGATTACCATTTAGAAGAACAAGGCCAGTAGATATATAGGAATATCACACCTGCAAGCTTCCAACAAGCTATTCACCATCCTGACTTGGAAATATACTTTAAATAAGATGCAATTGACACTTGACAGATGTCAAAAATTTATAAAAATATGGGTCTCTAAACATCTGGTTTCTTCCCGGGTTAAGGGGTTATTTGTGCTTTTCTTGGAGCAGGTCCAGTTCTGGGTGCAGGGCTGGAGTGTTATGTGGACGGGTCTTCCTCACCACGTCTCTCCATATCATGTTCTGCATCTCTGTTTCAGAGATGGTCACTCTTGCTGAAGCTGCTGGGTTGTTTGGTCGCTGTAGAGTTTCTTCACTGTCTCTGGGTCATAATCCTGGTAACTCCTGCCCTAATAAGATTGTGGGCAGCACGGTGACTCAGTGGTTAGCACTGCTGCCTCACAGCAACAGGGTCCCAGGTTCGATCCCAGCCTGAGGCAACTGTCTGTGTGGAGTTTGCACATTCTCTCCGTGTCTATGTGGGTTTCCCCTGGATGCACCGGTTTCCTCCCACTGTCACAAAGATGTGCAGGTCAGGTGAATTGGCCATGCTAAATTGCCCATAGTGTTAGGTTCCTTAGTCAGAGGGAGATGAGTCTGGGTGGGTTACCCTTCAGAGGGTCGGTGTTTACATGTTGGGCCGAAGGGCGTGTTTCCACACTGTAGGGAATCTAATCATTAATGGATGTCCCTACACTTCAAAGACTGTAACAGTTGAAGATGGCAGCTCTTCAACAGATTCTCACAGACAATTAGGAGTCAGAAAAGTCCCTAAGCCCCTACACATTCAACTACATTCCATAATGACCTTGTTGAATTGAATGTCACATTCTTTGTTCCATTCTAAGTTGCTTTCCAATGTTGCATAATCATTGCTTAACCTGAAATATGAAGTATCATTGTGTATGTATCAGGTGAGAAAGGGAGAAAGTTAGAGGACAGTTGTTAACCATTTGATTAAAGACTGTAATATATTTGTCAATGTTCACAGATTACATGACTGAAAAACAACAAGTGCTGGAAAATCTCAGCGGGTCAGAGGCAACATCTGTGGAGAGAAACAGAGTTAAGGTCGACAACCTTTAATTAAAAATGATGGGAGATAGAGATATATGGGATTTATGGGATTTTAGGATCAAAGGAATTGTCGGAGGAGCAGGAAAAGCAAGGACAAACTCTGCGATAGATTGGACATCACTGGAGAGTAACTAACAAAAGATTTAATGATCGACCAGCTGCTGAGCGTGGTCATAGTGGAGAAACAAAGATCGAGATCTGAAAACCATTTGATTGCAACAAGAAAGGATAAAGAAAGTAGGCCAGACTGGCGCAGCGATACGGAAGAAAAATCAATGGGACAAGATGGAGCACAGGGTTCAAACCCTGTCGAACTTGGTGTTGTGTCCAGAAAAATCCAGAGAACTAAGTGCTGTTCCCTGAACTTGTGTTGAGTTGAACTGGAACATTGTAACGGGACAAGAATGGAAAGACCAGAGTGGGAGCAAGACTGAGAATTAAAGTGACAAGCAACTGAAAGCCTGGGGTCCTACTAGCAGACTAAAAGGACATTTTGATATTTGGTCTCCTCAGTATAAAGGAGATATGCAAACACAAATTAGGAGCAGGAGTTGGCCACTTGAGTCATCTAGCCTGCTCCGCCATTCAACAAGATCATGACTGATCTGTTCATGGCTTCAACTCCACTTTTCCCCCTATGCCTAATGACCTTTGACTCCTAAAGTTGATCACATTGTGAGCAGAGAATACCATAGACTAAATTGAAAGAAGTATAAAGAAAACACTCACTGTGTCACCTGGGACAAATGTTTGGGACTTGGAGCAGTGAAAGGTAGGAGGTCAAACTAAATGTTGCATTCCTACAGTTTTATAAGAAGTTGCAATAGGGGAAGGGTGGAGGTGTTTGGTATCTCCCACGTGCCTAATGTGATAGGATGTGTCAGACGCTGAGACAATGCAGTAATTAACCCAGGGCATGGTGCATTCGATCTCTGCTTTAGATAAGCATTTCATTGTCACTTCACTTGAGCTAAATAAAATGCTGGAGGCTTCAACTTTTTACTTGTCTTTCAAACGTGGTTAAAATAGCTGTCAAATTTCCCATTAAAAGTAAGGGATATTCCTGAAATGAAGCAACTAAAGGGAATAAGGAATTTTCCAGTTGCTAAAATGATAAGTGATTGTTGTTCAAATATGAGAACATATAGTATGTTGGAATAAATGGTCATTCCGCCAATACATATATGGCATCACAGACCACCTGCAACATCCCTTTAGGAAGTGTCTGAGACAGTTCTTTGTTCCCCATGAAACGTAAGTTGAGGAATGCTCCATATGCCATCTCTCTTCATCTTCCATCCAATTATATTAGCTTGTTGCTCCCTTGCACCTGGACTCATGCTCTATACCTGGCACTCAATCATCTCTGTCTGTATTTGTCATACTCGCCTCCCACCCTGATCCTAATTGGATATTTTCCAGCTCCCTTGCCTTCTTCTGAAAGGCTTTTGGTCTGCAAAACACTCTCTGAGTCCACTTAGTACAAATCCCAAGCAGGTTTATGCCCTACTTAGCTTAGTGACAGTGTCCAGTGCCATTTCTGTCAGAATCCTAAATAGGCAAAGTGAGACCAGCACTGGCAGCAGATGGCAGTTGTGCAGGGATAGTAAATAGTTTTAATTACTGGGGATAACAGGAGGCAAAGGTAAAACAGACCACACTGTGCTGTTTTGGAACTGTCGCAAAGCCCAATCTGTCAAGACAGTGCATGCTTCTTTAATTCTTCAGAGGGCTTTTAAACAGAACACAGAAATATTAATTGCATGCCTCATCTGCACATTCATCTTTACAACCATCAAACACGCTCTTTAATTTCAGGGGAATCATTTTAAAATGGGAATCATGCAAATGAGTATTTTAGCTATTCATTTGTTTTACTGCAAGCAATTTGGAACAAATGACTTACAGCTTTGAATGAATTAAAGCAGAACACACTGGAGACCATTTTAATCCCCAGTCTTGACATAGAAACGACCCTGACTAGCACCATGGAAAATGTTGGCATAGCAACTTTGGGCATTTTTATGCAAATCAGTGCATATGGATAACATAAACTCCGTATTTTTTCTCCCTTTTAACTAATCATCATAAAATTAGCTTCAAAATATTTTTAATGCCTCAACATATCACTTTGCATCCATACGCATGAAATTACTTTTCTTAATGCGATGCATAAAGTGCAAGGATGAGACTAAATAGTCCGAGGTTCATGTCATATTTCAGAGAGATATAGGAGTCAAAATGCCTTATCCTCCTGAATTGAAAATTCTAGTTGCTTCTTTGTATAATTTCATTTTCACCCCCTTGGGCAGTGGAGAGATAATTAAGCCTCTCCCACAAACACTAAATAATTTCTTTTTATATATACGTGTATGAATTTTTTTTTTTCAGAGCATCCATTCAACAAGAAGAAATCCAGATCATTATTGGTTTGAACGCTGCCATCTCATTATTCCTGCACTGCTCCAAAATTATTGCAAATGTTTAGCTTGTAATAGTCTAATAAAACAGTCAACTGTAGGAATGTAAAAATAATGCACTTTACAACACAATAAAGCAATTTAATTTGTTTACATGTCACAGTAATACAGTGAGGTGAAGCCTTAATCTTCTTTAAGTATTTGCATCCTTTAGCTGTTTTCAACTTTTATAAGATACAGTCACCACTCCCAGCTTGATTATATTACAGTATTCATACAAGCCAAGCATGGTTAAGATTTCTAACTCATTAAATTGTTGTCTAGGCTTCATCAGGGCTGCTTTATACTTATGTGTTTTTTTGGAGACACAATGGGGCCACTAAGGATCGGAGGAGTCGGAACTCCATCAATTTTTATCTGGCAAGTTGACTATATCAAGACGAAAGAATAAAATAAAGAACAGAGGATGATGGAGATCTGAAACAAAGAACAAACAGAAATTGCTGGGGAAACTCAGCAGGTCTGGCGGCTTCTGTGCAGAGAAATTAGCGTTAACGTTTTGGGTCCAGTGACCCTTCTTCAGATGGAAGAATGGTCTCTCAATATGAAGGGATTCAGAGTGTATCTGAGACCATAGAAATTGGACCTGGATTAATTTAGATTTTATGGATTTACAATTCTATTATCAATGAAGGCAACATGGCCGAAGGTGCTGTCGTTTGGATGAAAAGTTAAAGTGAGGCTTCATCCAACTGCTAAGATAAATATCAAAGATTCGCAAGAATGATTTTAATGAAGAGAAAGGGTGTCCAGGTCAATATATATCCCTCAGTCAACATCATTAACAAAAACAAATTATTTCACAGCTCTTTGTGGGAGCTTACTGTGCATGAATTTTCAGATTTCCTATCTTCCAAAGGTGATTACGCTTCATATATTGTAACGCATGTTGGGATATATTGAGGTTGTGGAAAGTGTTATATAAATATAGGATCATCCTTTTTAAAAATTGATAGTCTGATACTCAAATACCTTGATAGAAATCTTCTATGTGTATGTAGCATAGGCAGATCTCAACTCCTCAATATATTTCATGCACCGTAAGTGAAATCTACTGTAGTTATATTAGCAAACATTATCTCCATTCAAGGTGCAGAAGAATCCCACAAGAAGTGTGAGTTGAAATGCGATTAATTTTTTTTGGTATATAAGTTGAAGGAGAGATGTTGACTGTACTCTTCAAATTGTACATTGGGATATTTCGTATTTCACAAGGGGGCTGACATTAAATCAATATGGTATCTGAGGGATGGCACCATTGGTGATAAAACACTCCTTTTGCATTGGACTGGACCTGATTATGTGTTTACATTCTGGAGTGTGTCTTGAATCTTTTGACTATGACCAAAATCACCACCAATTGAGCTGAGTTGACCCTATGGAGACGGAAATGTAAAACTGAACAACAATTACATGGGGGGTTGGTAAAAATACTCTTTCATGGGATGTGAGTGTCACTGGTAAGAACAGCATTAGTTGGGCACCCCAAGTGCCTTCGAACTGTGTCATGTGTTCGGTCATTTCAGGAACAGATAAGAGTTAACCATATTACTGTAGGCCTGGAGTCACATGTAGGCCATACTAAGTAAGTTCGACATATTTCCTTCCTTAAAATGTGTGAGTGAATCAGATTTTTTTACAGCAATTAATGATAGTTTTCCTGATTATCTATGGTTACCTGCAACCAGCTTGATGTTCTAGATAAAATAAATGAATCTATCTCAACACTTATTCGTTGGAGTACAATCTCCATCATTTGGTCTGTGCATATTCATGGTTAGGTTCCCACTGCTTATCATTACTTGTGGAAGAAGTTACAAAGTCACTGTTTGTAACAGTTCATGCATCCTTGGCTATTGTGCACAGTTCAATAAGTTCCTTGTATCTTGTTATTTAAGATTATGTGGCTCATTCTGTTTCCCTGGTCATGTTTGAGTCCATGATCCCATTAACTTGAATCCAAACTGACCTCAAATCGTGCCCCTGGTTTAGTTTCCAGCCCCTGCCAGAATGTACAGATGAATGGCAATACTAACATAATTAAATGTGAAAGAATGGGAGGAAGTTTAAATAGAGAGACATGTCAGAGTGGAGGCTGGACTGCACGTTTGCTCTGGATATCCACTGTGACCTTCTGACCTGAGGGTGCTATAGGTTTTTAAAAAATTTTCTGCATTTATTTATTCTTTTATAACAGGGAGTGACCAGCATCTCACTATAACTTTGACTTACTGCCCACTTGCAACTGAACCCAACATGGCCTTGTGAAATAGAATCTCCTACAAGGCAAAAGTAATAGATTCATTCTCTCTCCTTGTTTTCATACAAAGGAAAAACAGATAGTAGTCTCTGAATTCACAATTTCATTGTTTGATTGGACCCTGCCATCAATCTTTTACGAGTGCTGCTTTGTATGGACACAAAAAAATTCATTCATTGCTAATGAACCATGAAGAAAATATTCAGGTATATTACAGGATGTACACAGAGGAGGCAATCGGCTTATTTAAATGTGAATGATTCATTTATTTTTATGGGCTTGACAATGAGACTGCAGCAGCTGAAACAAATAGAACTGAATATACTTTAGGACTCAGCCATGACTCAGTGGGTAACACCCTCATCACGATCCTAAATGTTGTTCATTAGGTTGTTCAGAGTTAGAGTTGAGCCCATATTCAAAATCTAGGTACTGAGGGAGTGCTCCACTGTTAGGGGTGTGGTCTTTTAGGTCAAACATAAAAGGGGCTATGTTTTATGTCTCCCAGTTGGTATGTCAACATTCCTTTAACAGAAATGATCACTGCATCATATCTTTTGACATGACGGTTTTAAGGTCTCAGACTCTACCTTAAATCAGGTCACTTGAAGCATGACATTCTAACGGATGCATGCTCCTCTTTGTAACGTTAGCTCAGTTGTGATATAATATATTTGCAAATAACAGTGAGCTGTAATAAATATCTGTTGGATCTTTCAATACCACATCATCCTCATCTTAGTTTCATATATCGTGATGCATTGCCACATGAGGTAAAGATAATCCATTGGAGGCAAAGTCATAGCAAGATGCTTCTTGCCCTGTCAGGTGGATATAAAAAATTCCAAGGATCTACAATCCAAAGAGGAGAGGAATCCTGCAGAATACATTCCCAAATTGCTTAACCAACATCAATGAAACAGATTGGTTGGTGATTATCTGTGGAAGCTTGCTGTGCACAAATTGGCTGCCGCAATTCTGACATTACAACAGTGACAACACTTTCAAATATATAATTGACTGGGAAGTGCTTTGGGTCATCCTGAGTTGATGAACATTTCCACAAATGTGCGAGTCATTTCCATTCATTATCTCAAGTGGTTCCCCGTGGCACTGAACATTCATTTAAACAAATAAAAACACCACAACTCCTACAGCTGACACACTTTTATATTGAGAAATCCAGGGGAAGCTGCATCATGGTCAAAGACAGCAGGAAATACTTTGCAAAATGTTGGCTAATTGACCATTAGTGTTGAAAATGGCAATGAGAGCCATAATGTTGAAGGTAGAGAGTTAAATAAATGAGTTCTAGAGATTTTTGTTTAGGTATGAAACATGGAGGACAATGATTTTGAGGAGGATATCAGTGCAAAGGAAAATTGTTTTCACTTGTGCATTCTGTTAGCATATTCTGTTATGATATAATGCCTGTGTATTGAGTAAGTAGGAATCGTCCATTTGGATGCTTACTCCAAGCCTTAACAGGCAAATAATGAAGATAAACTGAAGTATGAGGTGACTGATTTGGTTGGAGTTAGCTTCAGGTTTGTTTGAATGTAAGGGCACCCCATGTTGAAGTCAGCTATTAACATTTAAATTAATTGTCCCATTGTGCCTCACCCCGCCCCACTACCCTTTTATCCAAAGCAGGGGAATGTCCAGAGCTAAAAGCCAAATGATGCAGACATTGGAAATCAGAGACAAAATCAGAAATTGCTGGAAAATCGCAGCAAGTCAGGCAACATCTGTGGAGAGAGAGTGAAACAGAGAGAACGCATCGAGTCCAGTGACCCTTCTTCGGAACTCCTACAGGGCAGTGGGTAAACTGCAGTTGGGTAAAAGAGAGAGGGCACCCACCTGGGGTGGGTGGGGGGCTGGGTGGAGGGGGGAGGTGGCAAGCTATCCACTGGCCCTTGCTCTTCCCCAGCTTCCCAACCATGTCCACCCCTCATTGTGACTGACTGGCTGGATCCACCAACACACTGTCCCCAAGCCCGGGACCCCACTAGGTCCTGCCGGTAGCCCCCACAATCACCCTCACACCATCACACACACACACACACTCAGACTCACACCCACACACATGTAGACACACTCATACATACCCACCTTCACACACACTCACATGCAAACACCTCGCACTCACATGCAGACACACTCACAGCCTCACAATCACACACTATGCACACAAACTTACACACACACACTCAAGCACAAACTCACATGCACATAATATGAAGTAGACACACACACACATGTGTCCATACAATCGCACTCACCTGCACACACACACACATACACACACACTCACACAGACACACGCGCACCCACACCTCCCTAATTAATGCCCAATCAGTCATTACATTGCCAAGAGGCAGCTGATGTCAGTGAGGAAGTGACTCCTCAATGGTGTACCACCATCCAAATAACTCCAACCCAAAGCGTCATTGAGCATCTCTTAAAGTCTGCTCAATGTGCTTTTTAATCAACATGGTCAAGGATATATTTCTGGGATAGGTGGGTCTTGAGTCCAGGTCTCCTAGACAAGAGGTAGAGACACTATCATGATAAGAATGAAAGTCCAATTCACACCCTCCACTGCATTAGATTCAATGCAAATGAAACAAAATGAACACTTCTGTCAGCCTCTCCCCTCCCCTCTGTCCCATTCAGCAGTTTTACTGTTTCTTCCCTAGCTGGAAGGCTGGGCACCAACAGGATTTTGATATGGGTATTTACGCTGGGGTGTGGAGAACTGCTGAAATGCACTGTGGTGTTCAAAGGATCCCAGTGCATCAGGAAAATGTAATCACTCAATCAGCCTCGCACTAGTTATCGATATAGCTAATACACTTTGCTAAGCCACATAATCATTTGGGGGAAACAAGTGGTTCTCTAATAGGTTTACATAAGTGTGTGTCTTTGTGTGTTGTGGTAGCTTATAGCTAGTGACTATTACAACAGAGATATGCTGCTGTGGGTGCTGGCATGTAAAGGAACACATTTATCGAAAGATCATTGCACCTCAATAATCATGATAATTTTTAGCTATGATAATCACAATGAAAATATCTATTAAAGCAAAACCCTATTTGACAAAGCCAGTGGTCCTCATCAGTCACTCAGAGTAGCTCCTGCTATGTCACCGCAGGAGGGAAATAGCGCGACTTAAGTTGCTTGATGATGCCCGCAGGGATGAAACATGAGAGCTGAAATGAGGTTTGAAATGTGATAAAAGGATAATCTAGCATAAATAGACTGCATATGCTCATTACCTGCATAAACAGTCAGGCTGCTAGGATGACTATATTTGAATAATTTAGTAAGGTCAGGAGGATGGGTGAGGGGCAACTGTTTAACCTTTTACCTGAACTAATTAACCCTGGGACCTTTCTGGTGGGCTCAAAACCTCTCAGCATGGCACCAACAAAAAGCCAAAAACAATCCCTCCAAATGCCAAGGGTCATAGTCATAGAGATGTGCAGACCCTTCGGTTCAACCTGTCCGTGCTGACCAGAAGTCCTAAATTAGCTCGTCCCATTTGCCAGCATTTGGCCCATATCCCTGTAAACCCTCCCTATTCATGTACCCATCCAGATGCCTTTTAAATGTTGTTATTGTACCAGCCTCCACCACTTCCTCTGGCAGCTTGTTCCTTTGAACGGGGAAAGGCTCTGAAGTCTCCAGGAATTATTCTCCCTGAAATTAACAAATATAAGAGATTTGGGGTCATGGCAGGTGGATGAAAATTTGACAGGGAAGTATCATCCAACTGGTGCTGAAAGAATTGTGTAATATTGCAATCGGCATGGTGAGGGCAGTTCATCACAAAGTTAGTCATCAAGTCATACAGGCTCTTCGGCCCACCATGTCTGTACTGACCAGCAAACACCAAACTTACATGAATCCCATCCTGTGCCCTTGCTCCATAACTTATTAAGCCCTGCCATTTAATTGCCCAAACACATGCTTTTTAAAATTACTCTCTCAGGCAGCATGTTCCATACTTCTATTACCTCTTGTGAAAACATTTTCCTCAGATTTCCTCATGCACTCTGGTCTTAGACATGTCGGCCATGGGAAAGAGATTCTCACGATCTACCCTGCCTGTGTCTTTCATTATTTTGCATACCGCAATCCGATTCCCCCTCAGCCTCCTCTGCTCCAAGGAAAACAAACCCAGCCTATCCAGTCCCTCTTCATATCTGAGACGTTACAGTCCAGACAAAATCCTGGTGCACCTCCTCTGCACCCTCTCCAGTGCAATCATCTCCTTAAATACATGGATGTGTTGGACAATTAATGGTGGTCAAGTGATATCAGGAGTTCATGTGATGAAACCTCCACCAGATAAAAACAATATAATGTTGGGGTTAAGCCAGAGTAATTTTGGATCATTCCATTTGTTCAACTGTCAATTGTTTCACTTAATGTTAACAATTGAACGATTCCGAGGCCATGCTTTTTTGAAGCGTTTTTGACATTATATGAAGGTTTTGCATGAAATTCAGCATCCAAAGCACCATTGGTTCGGTACCTTTATTAAATGAATAGTGCTGATTATTTATGAGAAATTTTATTTGACCAATGTTATTCCATCTATCCATAGGGCTTCCTGAAGAAGGGCTTATGCCTGAAACGTCGATTCTCCTGTTCCCTGGATGCTGCCTGACCTGCTGCGCTTTTCCAGCAACACATTTTCAGCTCCATCTATCCATAGCCTATTCAGCCTCTCCCTATAGCTCAAATCCTCCAACCCTAGCAACAACCTTGTAAATCTATTCTGAACCCTTCAAGTTTCACAACATCCTTCCGATAGGAAGGAGACCAGAATTACACACAATATTCCAACAGTGGCCTAACCAATGTCCTGTACAGCCACAAGATGATCTCCCAACCCTTCAATGTACTCAATACTCTGACTAATAAAGGAAAGCATACCAAACGCCTTCTTCCTATCCTATCTACCTGCAACTCAGTTGGGGAAATTTTCCCCAACCCCAGGGAAAAGACTTTGTCTATTTATCCTATCCATGCCCCTCATAATTCTGTAAACCTCTATAAGGTCACCCCTCAGCCTCCGACGCTCCAGGGAAAACAGCCTCTCCCTGTAGTTCAGATCCTTGTAAATCTTTTCTGAACCCATTCAAGTTTCACAACATCTTTCCGATAGGAAGGAGAACAGAATTGCACGCAATATTCCAACAGTGGCCTAACCAATGTCCTATACAGCTGCAACATGACCTCCCAACTCCTGTACTTATTACTCTGACCAATAAAGGAAAGCATACCAAATGCCTTCTTCACTATCATATCTACCTGCAACTCTATTTTCAAGGAGCTATGAACCTGCACTCCAAGATCTCTTTGTTCAGCAACACTCCCTAGGACCTTACCATTAAGTGTATAAGTCCTACTAAGATTTGCTTTCCCAAAATGCAGAACCTCGCGTTTATCTGAATTAAACTCCATCTGCCACTTCTTAGCCCATTGGCCCATCTGGTCCAGATCCTGTTGTAATCTAAGGTAACCCTCTTCGCTGTCCACTACACCTCCAACTTTGGTGTCATTTGCAAACTTACTAATTGTACCTCTTATGCTTGCATCCAAATCATTTATGTAAATGACAAAATGTAGAGGGCCCAGCACTGATCCTTGTGGCACTCCACTGATCACAGGCCTCCAATCCCAAAAACAACCCTCCACCACCACCCTCTGTCTTCTACCTTTGAGCCAGTTCTGTATCCAAATGGCTAGTTCTCCCTTTATTCCATGAGATCTAACTTTGCTAACCAGTCTCCCATGGGGAACCTTGTCGAACGCCTTACTGAAGTCCATATAGATCACATCTACTGCTCTGCCCTCATCAATCTTCTTTGTTACTTCTTCAAAAAACTCAATCAAGTTTGTGAGACATGATTTCCCACGCACAAAGCCATGTTGACTATCCCGAATCAGTCCTTGCCTTTCCAAATACATGTACATCCTGTCCCTCAGGATTCCCTCCAACAACTTGCCCACCACCGAGGTCAGGCTCACTGGTCTATAGTTCCCTGGCTTGTCTTTACCGCCCTTCTTAAACAGTGGCACCACGTTTGCCAACCTCCAGTCTTCTGGCACCTCACCTGTGACTATCGATGATACAAATATCTCAGCAAGAGGCCCAGCAATCACTTCTCTAGCTTCCCACAGAGTTCTCGGGTACACCTATCTAGGTCCTGGGGATTTATCCACCTTTAACCGTTTCAAGACATCCAGCACTTCCTCCTCTGTAATCTGGACATTTTGCAAGATGTCACCATTTATTTCCCTACAGTCTACATCTTCCATATCCTTTTCCACAGTAAATACTGATGCAAAATATTCATTTAGTATCTCCCCCATTTTCTGTGGCTCCACACAAAGGCTGCCTTGCTGATCTTTGAGGTGCCCTATTCTCTCCCTAGTTACCCTTTTGTCCTTAATATATTTGTAAAAGCCCTTTGGATTCTCCTTAATTCTATTTGGCAAAGCTATCTCATGTCCCCGTTTTGCCCTCCTGATTTCCCTCTTAAGTATACTCCTACTTTCTTTATACTCTTCTCAGGATTCACTTGATCTATCCTGTCTATAACAGACATATGCTTCCTTCTTTTTCTTAACCAAACCTCAATTTCTTTAGTCATCCAGCATTCCCTGTACCTACCAGCCTTCCCTTTCACCCTGACAGGAATATACTTTCTCTGTATTCTTGTTATCTCATTTCTGAAAGCTTCCCATTTTCCAGCCGTCCCTTTACCTGCGAACATCTGCCTCCAATCAGCTTTCCAAATTTCTTGCCTAATACCGTCAAAATTGGCCTTTCTCCAATTTAGAACTTCAATTTTTAGATCTGGTCTATCCTTTTCCATCACTATTTTAAAACGAATAGAATTATGGTCGCTGGCCCCAAAGTGCTCCCCCACTGACACCTCAGTCACCTGCCCTGCCTTATTTCCCAAGAGTAGGTCAAGTTTTGTACCTTCTCTAGTAGGTACATCCACATACTGAATCAGAAAATTTTCTTGTACACACTTAACAAATTCCTCTCCATCTAAATCTTTAACACTATGGCAGTCCCAGTCGATGTTTGGAAAGTTAAAATCCCCTACCATAACTACCCTATTATTCTTACAGATAGGTGAGATCTCCTTACAAGTTTGTTTCTCAATTTCCCTCTAACTATTGGGTGCTCCATAATACAATCCCAATAAGGTGATCATCCCTTTCCTATTTCTCATTTCCACCCAAATAACTTCCCTGGATGCATTTCCGGGAATATCCTCACTCAGCACAGCTGTAAGTCTATCCCTTATCAAAAATGCCACGTCCCCCTCCTCTCTTGCCTCCCTTTCTGTCTTTCCCGAATCTAATCTAATCTAATCTAATCTCCCAGGAATCTGTCTAAATCGCTCAAATTCTCCGTATAAGACAAGCCTTTCATCTCTGAAGTTAATCCAGTGAATCTTTGCTGAACTGATTGGTATTTGCGGGTTTCAGTTGGACTGCTGTAAAGGATAGGAAAGGTTAGATGCAGTGAAAATAATAGCAGAGACCTTAGCTCATCTTAAAATCATTTCAAAAGAACTGTATGTTAGTATTTCTAAAATAGTTGTATTTTAACCACAGTGAGGGGTTAAACTGTCCCAGCACAGACACTAACCATCACCTTAATAATCAACACATTTTCTGCTGGGAGTCCATTTCCATCAATGAACATTTATGTCACCTGCCTCCATCTTCCCTTCTGATCATCCTGAAGACTAAAGTGTATTACCCACAGAGAGTACACAGAGATATGAAGTCACTTGTAGGTTTTATCTTTTAAGGTACAACAGGACTGCTGCCTCACAGCACCAGGGTCCCAGGTTCAATTCCAGCCTCAGGTAACTGTCTGTGTGGAGTTCACACATTCTCCCCGTGTCTGCGTGGGTTTCCTCCCACAATCCAAAGATGTGCAGGCCAGGTGAATTGGCCATGCTAACTTGCCCATAGTGTGAGGTGCATTAGTCAGAGGGAAATGGGTCTGGGTGGGTTACTCTTCGGAGGGTTAGTGTGGACTGGTTGGGCCGAAGGGCCTGTTTCCACACTATAGGGTATCTAATTTAATCTAATCAGTTTCCAGTGGTGGAGCGAGGGGGTTGGTCCTCGAGGCGAGTACAAGGGAAAGGTGGTCCTTATGGCTCACTATGCAAAGGTTTGAATGTACTTAACGTTAATGTCAACTGTGCAACGAACCCAAACACTGTGGCCCCAGTTGTGAGTGCATGCTCAATCTCCTAACCCATTAATAACCTTGACAGATTCCATTGTCAAATATTCATCTCAAAACCAGTGAAATAAGATATCTAGACATAATTCCAATACACATCATTACGTACAACATTCAAGAGATATTTTAAACTAAGGGATATCCATGAAAATTCCATCTCCCCCCAGTACCACTGATTGTTTCATTTTCCATTTCCTTCCACATAACTACTAAGACAGAAGTAAATAGATTGTGGGAATCTGACTCCTTGTTTATTTTTAAAATTTTATCTTTGTCCTTTGGCCATCCTAGCCCTTTTTCCTCAGTCATCCTTGTCTTCATATCCCTTCAAATCTTCAATATGTCTGTAACCTGCTCCTTCCATGTAATCCTGTGTATGTTCCTCTAATTCCAACCACTTGCAAACCTTCCATTTCCATCATTCTATTGTTCGGTGGCCATTTCTTCATCTCCCTGCCCCCCAACCTGGTCCTTTCTTAAAATTCTCAGCTTCCTTACAACTTAAAGATACTCCTTAAATTTTATGTCCTAGAATATTCTAATGTGGTGTCAAAGTGATTTAATATGAGGTGCCTTGTGATGTTTTATTATATCAAAGGAGGTATATAAATGCAAGTTGTTGAGGGTCTAATTAATACATTCCTGGGATCCCTAGTAAACACTCTGGAATTCTCTGTAAATATCCTTGTGATCAGTCGTCAAAACAGATACACTTATGGATGCCTTGTACAAATTGACAGACCTCTGGAAACCGATTACAAATTTAGACACATTCTAGCTCTCTTGCAAATGCTGACACATTCTCCAGGATTATTACAAATATTGACCTGTTCTCTGGAATCCTTTAAAAACAAAATGCACTGCTAGCGAAAGCCTTGCAAACTCTTGATACATTCCCAGAGACCTCTGACAAATATTGACACATTCTCGGAGATTCCAAGCTGCCCTAACTTTAGGAAAAAACACTGTTGGCTTCTTTGGAAGTTATATATTTTTTTAAACTGATACAGATACAACAGAAATAATGGCCCAGATTTCACCATCAAAATAATGGTGATGCAATTAATAAATACCATTATTTGTGTTCAAAATAGCATGGCAAAGTATAACAAAGAATTCCAACATCCACGAGTTACTGTCCAAGTTGTACTATCTACCATTAGCTTTGTGACAAAGACGGCTTATTATCTGGCCCACCACCAAAATGCATTGAATGGTGTTAAATTACTCCATTTCCACTGTAAATACAAATTAAACTCATCATTCTATGTCTAAATACCTTTGAATGATATGACAAGTGCCAATTAAACTCTCTGACACTGAAAACTAACAAGGGTAGAATCTCATTTATTGAGATACTAATTGTTATTGGAGATTGACATTTTAATTTGTTTTCTTTCCCTCTGGGTTTCAGGCCCTACTTTCCCCTTTCTTTGTTCCTTTTTCTGTACCTGATTTCACACGACACCACGCTATAGTCCAATAGATTTATTTGAAATCACAAGCTTTGGGAGTGCTGCGCATTCATCAGCAGAAAAGCTGCCAACGTCATCAAAGATCCTTTGCACCCTGGTAAAGATCTCCTGCAACCTCTTCCATCAGGCAGAAGATACAGAAGCTTTGAACACGGACACCAGCAAGTTTCAGGCCATTATTAGACTATTGAATGGACTGTCTAACCTCAAGTAATGCTGACCTTCTTAAAGCTGATCTCTCTTGTATGCCCTATGTAATGTAACCTGTACACCTCCATCTAAATCTTTTGTTTTGTAAGTCCTTGCTTCCAATGATCTGCCAGTACTGCTTGTAAATAAAGCTTTTCACTGTACTTTGGTATATGTGACAATAAATCAATCAATCAATAAAATGATTTAGGAACCTGAAGATGCAAGGACAGGCATACCCCAACAGCCTCCCCAATCCATTCCCAATGGCTGAGACTACACCCTGGGAGCTGAAAATTGGAGATTACTCCTGCTGTTTGGGTCTCAATCCTTAAACCTCAGCACAATTCTAAACCTCTTTCCTCAGTTCGAAAACACTCTTGAATTCCCCACCCCAATTTTGTCTCATTTTGAAAATTCCTCGAAGGCACTGATTTAGGTGTACATTTGCTATGCCAAGGCTACAGGCCAAGTGCTGGAAAATGGAACTGGAATAGTTTGATGGTTATTTTTGACTGGCACAGACTTAATGGGCTGAAGGACGGGTCCTTTCCTGTGCTGTACACTTCTATGGCTGTTCATAGAATCCCTAGAGCATGAGAGCAGGCCATTTGGCCCATCAAGTCCACACCAACCCTCCGAAGACCAGCCCACCGAAGACCCACCCTATCCCTGTAACCTTGAATTTTCCATGGCTAATCCACCTAGCTTGCACACCCTTGGGCACTAGGGGCAATTTAGCATGTCCAATCTTCACATCTTTGAACTGCTGGTGGAAACCAGAGCACCCAGAGGGAACTCGCACAGACACAGGGAGAACGTGCAAACTCCACGCAGACAGTTGCCCACGAAGACAGTTGCCCAAGAGTGGAATTGAACCTGGGTCCCTGATGTCATGAGGCAACAGTGCTAAACACAGAGCTACCATGTCACCCCACTGATCACTTTCTATCCCAAGTGTACCTTTGTATATCTCACCCAGGTGTTTATATGTCATGTGTCAGCCTTATTGACCATTGGAAAATATTCCCATGTGATTCAGAAATTACATTAAGATTATAGTTGACCTTCTACTTGAACTTCACCTTCCGGACCTAACACTGTATTCATTGATTTATTTTATCTCTGATAAGCTGCTGGTATTAGTCTTGAATAGACTGAATGACTAACCAACCATAATCACTGGGAGAACAAATTCCAGATTCCGTAATGTTTTGACTGAAGAAATCTCTCCCTGTTCTTTTTATGTTGGATACCATCTGTGATGCCTTGTGTAGATTCAGAGCTACCAAATGTTCTCACGTGCATGAATCCACATTACTGAGTGGGGAAGGATACCCACACAGTGTCTTAGGCAATCTTGATAACAGGAAAGGTCTATTATGTCCATACAGTTAAAAGTTTGAGTCAATGACCCTTCTTCTGAACTGAAGTTCCTTTTGCCACAGATGCTGAGTTTCTTCAGCAACTTCTCTTTTTGTTTCAGATTTCCAGCACCCACAGCTCTTTGCTTTATTAAGGTCAATGACATTGCTTGTGAAACTGTGGTAGTGTCCCCACTCTGAGGCAGGGGATGAGGTCCAAGTTCCATCTGCTCCAAAAGTGTGTAATAATATCTCTGTTGGTTGATTAGAAAAAATCTAAAACTTATTAGTTAGTTACATTATATCAGAAGTACATGATGGTCTCTTATGAGAAATCAGGGTCAGCTTAAGAATAAGTTCCCATTATTACTACTGAAACATTCAGTTCACATACTAAGATAGATGAGGCACTCATACAGAGTAACTCCCTACAGAGTTACTCCCCCTCCCACTCTGCCTATGACATGCAGGTCCTCCATCATCACTCCCTTGCCAACCGATGCCTGGAGGAAGAACGCCTCATCTTCCACCTCGGAACACTTCAACCCCAGGGCATCAATGTGGACTTCACCAGTTTCCTCATTTCCTCTCCCCTAACCTTACCTCAGTTGCAAACTTCAAGCTCAGTACCGCCCTCCTGACCTGTCCCACCTGTCCATCTTCCTTCCCACCTATCCACTCCACCCTCCTTTCAGACCTATCACCTTCACCCCCACCTCCATTCACCTATTATGCTCGCCCCACCTCCTTCTTGTTTATTTCTCCACCCTCAAGGCTCCCAGCCTCATTATGGATGAAGGGCTTTTGACCGAAATGTCGATTTTCCTGCTCCTCAGATGCTGCCTGACCTGCTGTGCTTTTCCAGCACTTCTCTAATCTTAACTCCTTACAGACTCTAGTTAGCTCCTCTCAGGAATAGTTATATTCTGTTGGGTAGAGCTTAGTTTGTGAAAACAGTTAACCCTTTCAGGTACTAATTGCCTTATACTACACCCACCTCAGTCCTCAATACCTGACCTCTTCAGCAACGTTCTGTCTAACCCTCGACTTCCAAGGTTCACACAGCATCAGGAGGAAGAAGCCAGTGCATTGGCCCACTGATCGGTGTGTGTGTGGAACCACAGCGCTACACAGCTCAAAAGGAACATTACCCTTGAGTACACAAAATTGAGGAGGGTGGATGTAATTGAAATGTCATGATATCTCAAAATTAAACCAAGAACGTCAATTGATGTCCAGGAGCCTGTTGCTACTTCAGAAGCTTATTCCAGCCAGTTTTCTGTGGTTGAACAGACAGGCAATTTATTGCAACAATAGCTTGTGTTTTTACATCTTTAGTGCAGGAAATATCCAACAATGTTCCACAGCAGTAACTAGACAGAGGTTAACATCAAGACTTAGAAGGAGACATTAAGAGGATCTTAAAGAGATCACAGAGAAGTCAAAAGATGGGCATTCCAGACTACTGGGGCTTGACATTTGAAAGGATGATGACTAAAAGCAGGGCAAAGAGTGTGGAAGTGAGGAGAGTGGGGTTAAAGAGAATGGGGGTAAAGAGAGTGGGGCAGAGAGAGTGGGAGTAAGGAGAGTTGGGGTTCAGAGAGTGGAAGCAGAGAGAGTAGGGGGTAAAGAGAATGGGGGTAAAGAGAGTGGGGGTAAAGCGAATTGAGGTACAGAGAGTGGGGGACAGAGACAATGGGGGATAAAGAGAATGGGGGTAAAGAGAGTGGGGTAAAGAGAATGGAGTACAGAGAGTGGGGTTAAAGAGAATGGGGTTAAAGAGGATGGGGTTAAAGAGAGTGGGGTACAGAGAGTGGGGGACAGAGACAGTAGGGGATAAAGAGAATGGGCTAAAGAGAGTGGGGGTAAAGAGAGTAGGGGTAAAGAAAGGGGGCAAAGAGAGTGGGGGTAAAGAGAGTGGTGGGTAAAAATAGTGGTTGGTAAAGAGAGTGGGGATAAGGGGGTAAAGAGAATGGGGTAAAGAGAGTGGGGGTAAAGGGAGTGGGATGTAAAGAGAAGAGGGGCAAGGGGAGGGTAAAGAAAGTAGGGGTAGAGAGATTGTGGTGTAAAGAGAGTAGGGGGTTAAAGTGAATGGGGATGTTCAACAGGCCAGTGTTGGATTTTGTCAGATTGCAGTCTTCAGTCTTCACCATCACACAGGGATCACATGCACACGAAAGTGAATGGAAAATTGGGAAGCCAGAACCTTGGTTTGCTTGTTCCTGTGCTAACCTCCACTTGCCCTTCCAGGAACGGGAGAAGGTGTTCCAGCTGTTGTCCTTGTGGTGCTGAGACGGTGACGTAGGGAAGTGGACCCTGTTTAACATGATAGGTTACACAATCAGAGTGACAGACAAAGTCACATTTAATTGTCAGCTGCTCTTAGCTTCCAGTCCCTTTGTGCCTGTTTGTGATATTACATCATACCTGAAAAAGAGAAACTTCACTTGTAACCAATGAATGCGTTGTTTCATCAAGCCTGTTAAAGCGCCCTAAGGTGCAATATGTCTCCTGAATGAGTGTTATGTTTAGCAGGGAACTGGCAAGTTCTATTTTGGAGGTAAACTCGATTGACATTTTTGGAATGATCCCAAATCAAAGCAATTTAAAGAAGTCAAGAGTCATGAATGAGAGCATGTGGCCCTTTGCTAGGACTGAACTGCTCTTGGACTTGTTTATACACTCTCCTCTCAACTCTATAAAAGGTCACCTCACCAGAGTGTAAAGTTGCTATCAAGAATGAATAGTTGGCTCAAAATACTTTGCATAGTTATTCGTTTCAAGGGATAGACAATTTTGAAAGTTCATTGTCAACCTCTGAACTGCCCCAACTCCACAACCGATGTCAGACTCAAGCCAGTGAGAACAAAGAAACGCAGGAGATCACAATGAGTCAGGCAGCATTCATGGAGAGAGAGCACAGCTAACATTTTGAGTCAAGATTCCTCTTCATCAGAGCTGATGAGAAGTGGGGAGGGCACAACAATTTGTAATAGTTGGGGGAGGGGGTCAGAGTGCTGGTGGAGAAAAGATGTTGATAGTTCAGATTAAGTGATCGGAGTGTGAGAATGGCGGAGCAATGATGTGTCTAACTGCCAGACTAGAAAGGACAGACAGTCCCACTGGGGTGGGGGGAGGGAAGGGAGGACATTGTGACAGAGAATGTAAAGTTAAAAGAAAAGGAAGAAATGGGTTTGAAAGTGTTGAACTCAATATTGAGTCCTACCTTGATTCCATCCTTTCTCACACGTCCAGACCCTGCCCAGTTACACCTTCGATTCCTTTGAAGTCGTTCACTATGTTGACAATTCCCGGTTCCCTGACCCTAACTGCCTCCTGTTCACCATGGATGTCCAATCCTTCTCTACCTCCATTCCCCATTTTGATGGTCCAAACAATGCAGAGATCAAACCTTTATTCAATGATTGGAAGAAAATTCTCTAATGTGGCTGGAGATGCTGATTTCTATCAATGACCCCAGTGCATCAATGCCTTGATCTTACAATTTGAATTCCCTGACTGAAATCTGTCCATAGGCAAAAACAAGGACGGCAGACGCTGGAAACCAGAGTCTAAATCAGAGTGGTGCTGGAAAAGCAGAGCAGGTCAGACAGCATCCGAGGAGCAGGAAAATCGACGTTTTGGGCAAAAGCCCTTCATCAGGAATAGAGGCAGGGTGCCTGCAGAGTGGAGAGATAAATGAGGGTGGGGGGAGAAAGTAGCAAAGAGTACAATGGGTGAATGGGGGTGGGGATGAAGGTGATAGGTCAGAGAGGAGGGTGGAGTGGATAGGTGGAAAGGATGATAGGCAGAACACAAGAAATCTGTCCACGGCCTTATCTATTCGTAAAGCCATAAAATGTTGAAACAGAAATAGGCTATTCAGCCCATCAAGTCTGCTCTGTTGTTCAATGAGATCATGACGCATCTGATAATCCTCAACTCCACTTTCTTGCCTTATCCCTATAATCCTCGATTCCATTACTGATCAAAAACCTCTCTACCTCAGCCTGGAATATATTTAACGTTCCAGTCTCGACAGCCTTCCTCAATAAAGAATTTTCAACAGATTGCCCCATCTCTGACTTAAATGTGCAACACCTTACTCTGAGATTATGCACTCTGGCCTGAGATTCTCCCACAGGGGGAAACAACCTCTCTGAATCTATCCTGTCTAGTATCCTCACAGCTGAAAATGTGTTGCTGGAAAAGTGCAGCAGGTCAGGCAGCATCCAAGGAACAGGAGAATCGACGTTTCGGGCATAAGCCCTTCTTCAGGAATGAGGAAAGTGTGTCCAGCAGGCTAAGATAAAAGGTAGGGAGGAGGGACTTGGGGGAGGGGCGTCGGAAATGCGATAGGTGGAAAGAGGTCAAGGTGAGGGTGATAGGTCAGACTGGGGTGGGGGCGGAGAGGTCAGGAAGAAGATTGCAGGTTAGGAAGGCGGTGCTGAGTTCGATGCATTTGACTGAGACAAGGTGGGGGGAGGGGAAATGAGGAAACTGGTGAAATCCGAGTTCATCCCTTGTGGTTGGAGGGTTCCTCGGCGGAAGATGAGGCGCTCTTCCTCCAACCGTCGTGTTGCCATGGTCTGGCGATGGAGAAGTCCAAAGACCTGCATATCCTTGGTGGAGTGGGAGGGGGAGTTGAAGTGTTGAGCCACAGGGTGGTTGGGTTGGTTGGTCCGGGTGTCCCAGAGGTGTTCTCTGAAACGCTCCGCAAGTAGGCGGCCTGTCTCCCCAATATAGAGGAGGCCACATCAGGAACAGAGGATGCGATAGATGATGTGTGTGGAGGTGCAGGTGAATTTGTGGCGGATATGGAAGTTTCCTTTGGGGTCTTGGAGGGAGGTGAGGGGAGAGGTGTGGGCGCAAGTCTTGCACCTCCTGCGGTTGCAGGGGAAGGTGCCGGGAGTGGAGGTTGGGTTGGTGGGGGGTGTGGATCTGACGAGGGAGTCACGGAGGGAGTGGTCTTTACGGAATGCTGATAGGGGAGGGGAGGGAAATATATCCTTGGTGGTGGGGTCCGTTTGGAGGTGGCGGAAATGACGGCGGATGATGCGCTGTACATGGAGATTGGTGGGGTGGTAGGTGAGGACCAGTGGGGTTCTGTCCTGGTGGCAGTTGGAGGGGCGGGGCTCAAGAGCGGAGGAGCGGGAAGTGGAAGAGATGCGGTGGAGGGCATCGTCGACCACGTCAGGGGGGAAATTGCGGTCCTTGAAGAAGGAGGCCATCAGGGTTGTACGTTTTTGGAACTGGTCCTCCTGGGAGCAGATGCGGCAGAGACGAAGGAATTGGGAGAATGGGATGGCGTTTTTACAGGGGGCAGGGTGGGAGGAGGTGTAGTTCAGGTAGCTGTGGGAGTCGGTCGGTTTGTAGTAGATGTCCGTGTTGATTCGGTCGCCTGAGATAGAAACAGAAAGGTCGAGGAAGGCTGATTTATCATTATTTCTATTTTCTAATCAACTTGTTCAGAGACATTATGACACACCTTTGGAATAACTGGGGCTTGAACACAGGCTTCCTGGCTCAGAGGTAGGGATACTACCACTGCAGACATGCAACTCCTTGACTTGAGCATTCATCTCTAAGAATCCTCACAACCTTATATGTATTTTATCTCAATTTTCTTTTGGGACCAAAACCCCTGCAAGAACTCTGTCTATGGTACATCCCCCATTGCCTTCACCCATTGAATGTAGCAAAAACATCTTAAAGGCACCTCACATGAACATTATAACATTTAACATTGAGTAGGTTATGCAAGTGCTAGGACAGGTGAGCAGACCCTCAGACAAAGAGGTAAGTTTTAAGGAACAATTTAAAGACAGAATGTAAGTGAAATCTTTGAGGAAGGAACAGTAGTGAAACATTTCGATGGCAGCAGTGTCTTAGTTGGTGAATGTCGATGATGTAGACAATGTGACAGAATGTAAATCACAGAGATAAAGTGACAATAGAAGTATTTTTCATGAATGTAGTTTATCAAATTTTTCAACATGAAAAATGAAAGGGTTTCTGAGAAAACATACATTCTAGAAAGTCCTGGGTCTATGTCATAAACTGCAGTATAAATATCATCAGCTTGCATTTCAATATGGTGGAGCAATAGGGGTTCTTCACAAAAGGGAGGGGGGATGCAGTCTGCAATCTGATTTATCATCTGTTGAAAGCTATTAGTGAGAGCATTGTCTTTAATCATCAGCCACCAATCATTATAGTTTGACGTTAATATAATCTATTTTCCATTCCTCTGTCCAATTCTACCCCTACCTTTCTTACGCTAGTGACTGGTACCACAATGCAGTTACACTGGCCCTACCAGCCTTCCTCCATAGACCCTAAGTGGCTATTCATTATGTGGTGACCACTGTCTACACCAATGGGTCACTTGACCAGACAGCGAGAGAGACAGAGAGAGAGAAAGAGAGAAACAGCCACACAGCTTCGCCTAATCTTAACCACAGATGGAACCTCAAAAATAAGCAAGTGCTTCTAATGGTGTGGGTCTGATCTCAGCTGGGCAGTCTCCCAGTGTGGCAGCTGGGTGGTCATGAGATTAGCAGCAAATACAACAGCCTTGTTGTGTGTTAGCTGTAACTCTGTTGTAGATTATTTTAATCAACTAACTCTGAGATACCTGTGGCATAGGTGAGACTTGAACCTTGGCCTCTAGCTGAGAGATAGCGACAGTACCATTACACCATATGAAAGTGCTCTTATGGTGTCACTGACCCCTTGATGTGCTGATTTATCATTATTCCTATTTTCTTATCAACTTGTTCAGAGACATTATGACACACCTTTGGAATAAGTGGGGCCTAAACACAGGCTTCCTGGCTCAGAGGTAGGGATACTACCACTGCAGACATGCAACTCCTTGACTTGAGCATTCATCTGTAAGGGAATCAAGGGTTTTAGGAAAAATGGAGAAATGTGGAATTAAGGATTATCAGATCAGTTGTGATATCATTGAATGGTGGAGCAGACATGATGGGCTGAATGGTCAACTTCTGTCCTATGAGAAAGTGAGGACTACAGATGCTGGAGATCAGAGTCAAAAAGTGTGGAGCTGGAAAAGCACAGCCGGTCAGGCAGCATCCGAGGAGCAGGAGAGTCGACATGTTGGACTTAAACCCTTTATCAGGAGTGAAAGGCTGAAGCCCAAAACATCGACTCTCCCCTTCGGATGCTGCCTGACCTGCTGTGCTTTTCCAACACCACACTTTTCGACAACTTCTGTCCTATGTATTACGAAGCTCCAGTGAGGCACTGAGGGAGTGCTAAACTATCAGATAAGGTCATGATTTGGAGGTGCCAGTGTTGAACTAGGGTGTACAAATTTAAAAATCACACAACACCAGGTTATTGTCCTACAAGTTTATTTGGAAGCACTAGCTTTTGGAGCACTGCTCCCTCATCAGGAACTTATGATCCTGTTCTACAACCACCTGATGAAGGAGCAGCACTCTGAAAGCTAGTGCTTCCAAATAAGCCTGTTGGGCTATAATCTGGTGTTGTGCGATTTTTAACTTTAGATCAAGTGCTATATTTAGGTCCTGCCTACTTTTTCAGGTGGATGTAGATAACACTCCGGCATCTTTGGAAAGTAGGGCAGGGGTAGGTAAAAGCTCTGCTTCAATGTTAATTTCTATCCCCCCCCCTTCTCGTTTCTCTGATTTTCCTGGGGGGGTGGGTGCGCCACAGTACTGTGTTGATCACCCTTTCCTCTCTCTTCCTGTGGGTCAGCCATTTCTCTTTGTATTCCTACTGTGTTCAAGTCTCTCACCACTACATCTTTCCAGCCACTCATTACAACTTGAACCCGTTGCCTTCTTCTTCCTGGTGGTCCCATCTCTGTCTCTCGCCTCACCCTTTTCGTTTCTCTCTCTGAATACAGATGAGTGTAACATTTCAATCTTGCTTGAAGCTCCTACAGTCTTCACTGATCCCTTGATATACTGATTTATCCTTCAATTAATGTCACGTAAACAATCTTGGTCATTGTCTAAAGGACATTCTTGGGCCTTTGCTGGCTACAAATCAGCATTCACTCTGCTTCTCCCTCCACAGATGCTGCCGGGACTGTTGTATTTCTTCCGAACTTTCTTCTTTTGTTTCAGATTTCTAGCAGTATTTTGCAATATTTCACTTTTGTACGTCAATGCTGGAGTAAAGCCACACGCTTTTTGCATGGTCCCTAAGTGGATTTTTGTTGTGTGGTGATCACTGTCAGCACCAGCTCAATCTATTGTAAAACAAACACTGGGAATACTGAAGAAAGTCACCAGGTCTGGCAATATTGGGGGAGAGAGAAAAAACAGTTAATGTTTTGAGTCCAGTAGGACTATTCTTCAAAACTGACACAAGTCCAAGAAATAAGGCAGTGATGGTGTCAATGTTTGCTTTCAGAAGGCTGTAGATCTTATCAAATGTTGATTGGTTATCCTCCTGTGAAGCACCAAGGGATATTTATCTATGATGGTGGAGCTACATAAATGTACAGGTTGTTGTTATAGAGGGGAAGAGAAACTCAGGGAGATTAGTGGCCAATACCAAGTAAAGTGTGAGCCTTGGTGTCTCTATGATTTACTGTTGCAGGAACTGCATTAAGTGCTGTTAACTCAGTAGGCTAAGTGTTAATATGTTTGATTCTGGCAAATGTCTCTGCAGTGATTACACGCCGTAATGTTTTACTGTATCATTGCCAAAATGTAATTCATCTTTCGGAAGTTTTTGTAACCTGCCCTAATAATGATTAGTCTCAATGAAAAGTCTAAAATGACAGCTGGAGATAATGAGAAAATAGCAATGCATAAGGTAATGCAGTCGACATCGAATGCAAAAATGCCAATACTACAACACTCCCACAGCACTGCCAACACAGCAGCACTCCCACAGCACTGCCAACACTGCAGCACTCCCAGGGTACTGCCAACAGTGCAGCACTCCCACAGCACTGCCAATACTACAGCACTCCAACATCACTGCCAACATAGCAGCACTCCCGCAGCACTGCCAATACTACAGCATACCCAAAGCACTGCCAAAACTGCAGCACTCCCACATCACTGCCAACACAGCAGCACTCCCACAGCACTGCCAACACTGCAGCACTCCCAAAGCACTGCCAACACAGCAGCACTCCCAAAGCACTGCCAACACAGCAGCACACCCAGAGTACTGCCAACACTGCAGCACTCCCACAGCACTGCCAACACTGCAACACTCCCACAGCACTACCAACACAGCAGCACTCCCACATCACTGCCAACACTGCAGCACTCCCACAGCACTGTCAACTCAGCAGCACTCCCACAGCACTGCCAACACAGCAGCACTCCCGCAGCACTGCCAACACAGCAGCACTCCCACAGCACTGCCAACACAGCAGCACTCCCACAGCATTGCCAACACTGCAGCACTCCCGCAGCACTGCCAACTCAGCAGTACTCCCACAGCGCTGCCAACACAGCAGTACTCCCACAGCATTGCCAACACAGCAGCACACCCACAGCACTGCCAACACAGCAGCACTCCCACAGCATTGCCAACACTGCAACACTCCCACAGCACTACCAACACAGCACTGCCAACTCCGCAGCACTCCCACAGCACTGCCAACACCGCAGCACTCCCACAGCACTGCCAACACCGCAGCACTCCCACAGCACTGCCAACACCGCAGCACACCCACAGCACTGCCAATACCGCAGCATAACCAAAGCACTGCCAACACCGCAGCATTACCCACAATGCTGCCAACACTGCAGCACTCCCACAGCACTGCCAACACAGCAGCACTGCCAACATCGCAGCATACCCACAGCACTGCCAAGACAGCAGCATTACCCACAGTGCTGCCAACACTGCAGCACTCCCACATCACTGCCAACACAGCAGCACTGCCAACACAGCAGCACTCCCACAGCATTGCCAACACTGCAACATTCCCACAGCACTGTCAACACCGCACCACTCCCACAGCACTGCCAACTCCGCAGCACTCCCACAGCACTGCCAACACCGCAGCACACCCACAGCAGTGCCAACACCGCAGCATACCTACAGCACTGCCAACACCGCAGCATTACCCACAATGCTGCCAACACTGCAGCACTCCCACAGCACTGCCAACACAGCAGCACTGCCAACACCGCAGCATACCCACAGCACTGCTAAGACAGCAGCATTACCCACAGTGCTGCCAACACCGCAGCACTCCCACATCACTGCCAACACCACAGCATACCCACAGCACTGCCAACACTGCAGCATACCCACAGCACTGCCAACACCGCAGCATACCCAAAGTGCTGCCAACACTGCAGCACTCCCACAGCACTGCCAACACCGCAGCATACCCACGGTGCTGCCAACACTGCAGTACTGCCAATATTGCAGCACGCCCACAGCACTGCCAACACTGAGTGTCACCCTGGAGCCAAGCCAATGGTGGCAGGCTGGGAGCTTATCAATTTGACCATGTGGTGCAACCTCAAGGAAAAGGTCCAACAAGAGCTGACCATATCTACCTTGCAGGAAGTTAATCTGAACAGGCTTTCACACATTGAACTGGGTAAAAACAATGACTGCAGATGCTGGAAACCAAATTCTGGATTAGTGGTGCTGGAAGAGCACAACAGTTCAGGCAGCATCCGAGGAGCAGTAAAATCGACGTTTCGGGCAAAAGCCCTTCCTGATGAAGGGCTTTTGCCCAAAACATCGATTTTACTGCTCCTCGGATGCTGCCTGAACTGCTGTGCTCTTCCAGCACCACTAATCCAGAATTTCACACATTGAAACCTGGCTGCTTCCATGGTGATCTCCACTGGTGATTAATAATGCACTGGCTTGTCTTATCCGTGCAGCAGTAGAGGGGTGTTTCTCGGTGGTGTTTGTGACCCACCGAGGAATGATAATCCGAGTCTCTCTGGACAATGGCTCGAGGTGGGAAGGGGATGGTGTATAAACACCTCAAACTGCTGGTGGAATTACGAAAATCACCACAAAACAAAAATATACAAATCTCACACACAAAAGGTTTTGTTCCTCCTTAATGTCAGATAGAACCATGATGAGGCCCTTCATCCTGCTTCACCAGTCAATGGTTCATTTTGTCTGACAAAAGTCTAACAATCTCTGGTCCTGGAGCTTCAACTCATCCCAGCATCATTTGCCTTTTACAGGAGAGTATTCTAGATTTCTACTACTCACTTGGTGGAAGTTGCCAACCTCATGCTACCTTGCTCTGAATTTAAGATAATGCACCTTTGCTCTGGATTCCCCCATGAGATGAAATAGTTTCTCTGTATTTGCCTGATTGAACATACAAACATACTAGCGAGTAGACCACTGTGTTGGCTTCACCATTCCATAGGATCACCTCTACACTCCCGCATACACCTGACAATCTTACATCTTGAATCCTGCTATTATTATACGCAAACCTTTCAGATCACTTTTCTTGCTTCTAGACTTGAGGGACATTTTGGAAAGGCAGATCACAGCAAGACTTTTACACTAAATGGTTAAGGTCCTGGGGAATGTTGCTGAACAAAGAGACCTTGGAGTGCAGGTTCATAGTTCCTTGAAAGTGGAATCCCAGGGGGACAGGATTGTGAAGAAGGTATTTAGTACGCTTGCTTTTATTGGTTGTTGCATTGAGTATTGGAGTTGGGGAGGTCATGCTGCACAGGACGTTAGTTAGGCCACTTTTGGAATACTGTGTCTAATTCCAGTTTCCTGCTTTAGAAAGGATGTTAGGAAACTTGAAAGAGTTTGGAAAAGATTTTTCCTAGTCAGGAGGTGATGGGCTGGTTGTATTGACGCTGAACTGTTAGCTCAGAGACCCAGTTAATGTTCTAGGGACCTGGGTTCAAATCCTGCCACGGTAGATGGTAGAATTTAAATTCAATAAATATCTGGAATTAAAAGTCTAATGATGACCTTTAATCGATTATCAGACAAGCCCACTTGATTCACTAATGTCCTTTAGGGAAGGAAACTGCCATCCTTACCTGGTCTGGCCTACATGTGACTCCAGATCCACAGCCAATGTGGTTGACTCTTAACCTGCTCCCTGGGCAATTAGGGATGGGCAATAAGTTTTGACCTAGCCAGCGATATCCACATTCTGTGAATGAGTAAAGGCAAAAAAAATTTACAAGGATGTTGCCAGGGCTGGAGGGTTTAAGCTACAGGGGGAGGCTGAATAAGCTGGGGCTGTTTTCCCTCGAGCATAGGAGGCTGAGGGGTGACATTTTAGAGGTTTATAAATCGTGAGGGGCATGTATAGGGTGAATAAACAAGGTCTTTTCCATGGGGTGGGGAGTCCAGAACTGGAGAGCGTAGGTTTAAGGTGAGAGGGGAAAGGTTTAAAAAGGGACCTAAGGTTTAACTTTTTCATGCAGAGGTTGGTGCATGTGTGGAATGGGCTATCAGAGGAAGTGGTGGAGGCTGGTAACAATTATAAAATTTAAAAGGCATCTGAATCGGTATATGAATAGGAAGGGTTTAGAGGGATATGAGCCAAATGCTGGCAAATGGGCCTAGGTTAATTTATTCCTGAAGAAGGGCCTGTGCCCGAAACGTCGAATCTCCTGTTCCCTGGATGCTGCCTGACCTGCTGTGCTGTTCCAGCAATAAAGTTTCAACTTTGATCTCCAGCATCTGCAGACCTGACTTTCTCCCCTAGGTTAATTTAGGATATCTGATCAGCATGGACGAGTTGGACTGAAGGGTCTGTTTCTGTGCTGTACATCTCTATGACTCTATGACTTGATGACTGTGAGCCACTTCTATGTCACCCTCCCTCAGAACCCTTTAAGTCATGCCAATTATACATCAGATCACATGAGCCTGAAACCTGTGACTCTAGTCTTCCAGATAGGCCAGCTCTTAACATCCTCCATAAGTATTTATGTTCACTCTCTCTTGGTACCCAAATCTGAGATTTGGGTAAAGCACTTTGTTGAGTAATGTTGAGGCACTATCACACAGCAGTTAATTATGCCTGTCACCTGCAAAAGTTGCTGAAAGTGTAAAACATCAAAGTAGAGTCAGTGACTTTATATATTCATGGGACATTGCTGGTGGGGCCAGCTTTCTTTATTCCTTCTTCACCGTTACCCTGCACAACTGAACGTTTTCTTCACCATTTCAGAGGATTGTTCAGAGTCAGTGAGAGATGGGGCTGGTGTCACATTTACATCAGAGTATACTAACTATGGTTGCTTTCCTTTACCAATGTCCTAGGTTTGCTTTCAATGACAGTTTCTGTTGTATGTGCACCTTATTTTTAAGAGAGTTCACCTTTGAGAACACCATGTGCTGTGTGTGGACAATGCTGTGATACTCCCTGTCAGTTAGTTTGCTACAGCCTCATTCCTGATGAAGGGCTTATGCCCGGAAAGTTGATTCTCCTGCTCCTCGGATGCTGCCTGATCGGCTGTGCTTTTTCAGCACCACACTCTCGGCTCTGATCTCCAGCATCTGCAATCCTCATTTTCTCCTAGTTAGTTTGCTAGAGGTCTGTGAGCTGCACACTTACAAATCAGTTGCTTTGTTATAATGTCTGCTTCGTAAGTTATAATGTCCTTGGCTCTTTTGAATAAACCAACCCACAGATTTATCAATCCCCGAGGAGCAACTGATTGTTAGGCCATTATCATTAAGATGACAACTTCAACTGGTTTCTCTCACCAGATGGAATTGGGTGGAGGCTGCCCCTCAGAATTCCCTTCGGCTTTTCCAGCCAACACATTGCAGAGCCTCAGCCCTGTGTTTAGATTGGATTTGAACCCTGATCCCAGAGGTAAAAGACCATCGCCTAGCCCACTGCACCACCTGACTGAAAGGTCATTTAAAGATGCAACACAATACTGACAAGTTCAATAGAAACCTCATGGGAATCTCTTAAACTGCTGACAGCTGATTTCATGCTTTGTATTGTCCTATCATATAACAGAGAGGGACTCTCGGGTTCAGAAACATGCAGAAGCTCAGCACAGCCTGTCACTCTTCGAGACTTAACATGGGAACACCCTCCTCACACCACGCACTGGCTGTGCAGCAGAACATGCTTTAGCAATTATTGTTGACATGTATTTTATATCTTCAGACTGTCAATGCCACGCCTTCACTTACACTGATGTCACATTGCCATGGTAACAAATTTATTGATCTTACTAAACTTTAGATTCATGTCATGATATGACTTAAAAACTGACAAAACTAGATTACAGTTTGTTTTCTTTAATAAGAGGGGACAACAATAGCTTGCTATGTTTTGTTTATCTTTGGGTTGGATACAATGAGTGTCTTGTCCTGGGATACTAGTCTGTTGCTGATGTGTTTTTCTCAGTACCTCACCATCTTAACCATTCTTCAAGATCTGTCACAAGCAGTGAACTATGATGTATTAGAACCTGGTCCATACTTTATTAATACTCATAGAGAGACATATTTGAGCAAGTTTCTCACTCTGTGTGGTTCACTACAACATACGCTGTATATAGAATGCTCAACGATATGCCACAAATCAACATTCCCCATGGAAATCAAAGGAGAAAACAAGACCACAGTCTGAGACACAGCAGTAACTTAGACATTTCTAAAATTCACTCCTTCATGGGACAGGGACATTGCTGACAACGCCAACATTTGTTGTTCTTTCCTAAATGTCCTTGAACGGAATAACTTACTAAGCCATTTCCCAGGGCTGTTAAGAGTTAACCACCTGGCTGTGCGTCTGGAGTCACATGTACGTCAGACCAGGTAAGGATGGCAGATTTCTGTCCCTAAAGGACATTAGTGAACCAGATGAGTTTTCATAACAAAGAACATTACAGCTCACAGCCCTTTGACCCTTCAACCCTGCCCCAATCCATATCCTCTGACTAAATCTGCAGTCTTTGTTTCTTTGCTCCTCGCTCATTCATGAATCTCTCTAGATATATCTTAAATGACGCTATCGTCCCCACCCCTACCACCTCTGCTGGCAACACATTCCAGGCACCCACCACCCTCTGCATAAAGAACTTTCCACGGATATCTCCTTTCTCACTTTGACTTCATGACCCCTAGTAATTGAGTCCTCCACTCAGGAAAAAAGCTTCTTGCTATCCACCCTGTCTACACCTCTCATGATTTTGTAAGCCTCAATCAGGTCCCCCCCTCAACTGCCTTCTTTCCAACGAAAATAATCTTAATCTACTCAACCTCTCTTTGTAGCTAGCACCCTCCATACCAGGCAACATCCTGGTGAACCTCCTCTGCACCTTCTCCAAAGCATCCACACCCTTTTGATAATGTGGCGACCAGAACTGTTCGCAGTATTCTAAATGTGGCAGAACCAAAGTCTTATACAACTGTAACATGACCTGCCAACTCTTGTACTCAATACCCCATCCAATGAAGGAAAGCATGCCGTATGCCTTCTTGACCTGCATTGCCACCTTTAGGGAACAATGGACCTGAACACCCAGATTTCTCTGTACAAGAGTTTTCCCCAGGATTTTCAGTTGGTGATGGTTAATGGTCACCATTACTGAGTGTCATGACGATGGATCCAAAGCCTGATATACTTTGTACTTTATTAACTTTTAATGCCCCAAATGAGGTTTTAAAGGAAGTCTGCCAAAACAAAAAAGATGTAAATTCAATCACCATTTGCCAATGTCCTGTGTGGGGCACATGAAATGTCTTACTTGTAAAGCATCAGGCAACTTCAAACACATAGAGAAATGTAACAGGAAGAGATATGAAATAGACTGACTATCTCCCCATCCCTCCACCCGACTCAGCAGAAAGTCATCTTTTGCAGAAAGTTTGTGTTTTGGCCTTCCAGGAATATACAAAAATAGGGTTGAAATCCAACTGCAACATTAGTCTGTATGTGCTAGTGGCCTGATGTTCTAGTGTGTGGACTGGTGTGATCACAGCATTATGAATGGCCATTAAGCACCGCTGCACTGCAGGTAAAAGAAGCAAATAGAATTCACTTCTTTTCACTCTGAGTGCTGCCAGTCAGCTACTGCTGAAAGGAATCACGGCAAAAAAGATCCTTTGGGTCCAAGTTCCCACAAGAGAACCGATGCATTCAAGGGTATCCTTCTGCCCTGACCAAGGGAGTTGGTGAATTACCAATGGGAGCCAACTCACCCTCTTCATCCAGGAGACTAACAGTTTAATGTATTCCTGTCTAGAACTGTGACAAATTGGTGAGTCTCAGCCAATGACTGTTCAGATGCTAATTGTATTCCTCATTTTCAGGAATTCAAATTTCCCCTGACTGCTATGTAGGATTTGAACCACAATGCATAGCCAGACGACCCTGAGCTTCTGAATATCTGACATTACCACTGTGCCACAACCTCCCCCACAGACATGCACTTGGATCTTCAATGTAGCAAGGGACCAAAAGCACTTCACAGGAATGTTATTAAGTCCAACGTGACACTAAATCAAGCAAGGAGACATTCCGATAAAGTGTTGGTCGAGGTTGGCGTTTGTTCTGTACCCAACAAGCAGTCAGGTCTCACAAAAATGTCTTGCATTTATATAATACATTTGAACTCACAAAATGTCCCAAGGAGCTTCAATCAAACTAAACAGACACCGAAATCCATCAGTGGAAACATTCGGACAGGTGACCAAAGCTCAGTCAAAGAGGTCGTTATCAAAGTGTGTATTACAGCAGAGAAAAAGGTAGAGAGGAAGAAGAGGTTTAGGGAGGGAATTCCAGAGGTTAGGACTCAGACTGCTGACTGATAGGGTGAACAGTCACAAACACTTCATCCCACTAAACATCATACACTGATTCCATTTCAATGCACAACTGTTTCCAGAAACTCCCATGAGAAAGATAGATGCAAGTGCCTTCCCCGAGGACTGGTTAACACACATATGTGCAGCCCAAGCAACAGTCACTAACAGTAAGTAAAAATTCACTTATTATTATTTTCAGAAACAAAGGAATGTATTCATCCAAAGCATTTTGTAACACAGTGAACCCCAGCTTAACAAAGAATGAACCCCACCCTAACACAGAGAGAACCCCAGCCTAACACAGAGTGAACACCAGCCTAACACAGAGTGAGCCCCAGCCGAACACAGAGTGAACCCCACCCTAACACAGAGTGAACCCCACCCTTACACAGAGTGAGCCCCAGCCTAACACAGACTGAGTCCCAGACTAACGCAGAGAGAACCCCAGCCTAACACAGAGTGAGCCCCAGCCTAACACAGAGTGAGCCCCAGCCTAACACAGAGTGAACCTCAGCCTAACACAGAGTGAACCTCAGCCTAACACAGTGCGAACACCTGCCTAAAACAGAGTGAGCCCCAGCTTAACACAGAGTGAACCCCAGCCTAACAGAGAGTGACCTCCAGCCTAACAAATAGTGAACCCCAGCCGAACAGAGAGTGAGCCCCAGCCTAACACAGAATGAGCCCCAACCTAACACAGAGTGAACCCCAGCCTAACAGAGAGTGAACCCCATCCGAACAGAGAGTGAGCCCCAGCCTAACAAAGAGTGAACCCCAGCCTAACAGAGAGTGAACCCCAGCCTAACAGAGAGTGACCTCCAGCCTAACAAAGAGTGAACCCCAGCCTAACGCAGAGAGAACCCCAGCCTAACACAGAGTGAACCCCAACCTAACAGAGAGTGACCTCCAGCCAAACAAAGAGTGAGCCCCAGCCTAACGCAGAGAGAAGCTGGAAATGTGTTGCTGGAAAAGTGCAGCAGGTCAGGCAGCATCCAGGGAACAGGATAATCGACGTTTCGGGCATAAGCCCTTCCAGCAACACATTTCCAGCTCTGATCTCCAGCATCTGCAGACCTCACTTTCTCCTCCTAACGCAGAGAGAACCCCAGCCTAACACAGAGTGAACCCCAACCTAACAGAGCGAGGAGAAAGTGAGGTCTGCAGATGCTGGAGATCAGAGCTGGAAATGTGTTGCTGGAAAAGTGCAGCAGGTCAGGCAGCATCCAGGGAACAGGAGAATCGACGTTTCGGGCATAAGCCCTTCTTCAGGAATGGGGAAAGTTTGTCCAGCAGGCTAAGATAAAAGGTAGGGAGGAGGGACTTGGGGGAGGGGCGTCGGAAATGTGATAGGTGGACAGAGGTCAAGGTGAGGGTGATAGGTCAGACTGGGGTGGGGGCGGAGAGGTCGGGAGGAAGATCTCAGGCTAGGAAGGCGGTGCTGAATTTGATGGATTTGACTGAGACAGGGTGGGGGGAGGGGAAATGAGGAAACTGGTGAAATCCGAGTTCATCCCTTGTGGTTGGAGGGTTCCTAGGCGGAAGATGAGGCGTTCTTCCTCTAACCGTCGTTTTGTTGTGGTCTGACGATGGAGGAGACGAAAGACCTGCATATCCTTGGTGGAGTGGGAGGGGGAATTGAAATGTTGAATTACAGGGTGGTTGGGTTGGTTGGTCCGGGTGTCCCAGAGGTGTTCTCTGAAACGCTCCGCAAGTAGCCGGTCCGTCAGGGGGAGACATATTGGGGAGACAGGCCGGCTACTTGCAGAGCGTTTCAGAGAACACCTCTGGGACACCCGGACCAACCAACCCAACCACTCTGTAGTTCAACATTTCAATTCCCCCTCCCACTCCACCAAGGATATGCAGGTCTTTGGACTCCTCCATCGTCAGACCACAACAAAACGACGGCTAGAGGAAGAACGCCTCATCTTCCGCCTAGGAACCCTCCAACCACAAGGGATGAACTCAGATTTCACCAGTTTCCTCATTTCCCCTCCCCCCACCCTGTCTCAGTCAAATCCATCAAATTCAGCACCGCCTTCCTAGCCTGAGATCTTCCTCCCGACCTCTCCGCCCCCACCCCAGTCTGACCTATCACCCTCACCTTGACCTCTTTCCACCTATCACATTTGAGACGTCCCTCCCCCAAGTCCCTCCTCCCTACCTTTTATCTTAGCCTGCTGGACAAACTTTCCCCATTCCTGAAGAAGGGCTTATGCCCGAAACGTCGATTCTCCTGTTCCCTGGATGCTGCCTGACCTGCTGCGCTTTTCCAGCAACACATTTCTAACACAGAGTGAGCCAAAGCCTAACACAGAGTGAGCCCCAGCCTAACACAGAGAGAACCCCAGCCTAACACAGAGTGAGCCCCAGCCTAACGCAGAGAGAACCCCAGCCTAACACTGAGTGAGCCCCAGACTAACACAGAGAGAACCCCAGCCTAACACAGTGTGAGCCCCAGCCTAACACAGAGTGAGCCCCAGCCTAAAACAGAGAGAACACCAGCCTAACACAGAGTGAGCCCCAGCCTAACACAGAGTGAGTCCCAGCCTAACACAGAGTGAACCCCAGCCTAACACAGAGAGAACCCCAGCCTAACACAGAGTGAGCCCCAGCCTAACACAGAGAGAACCCCAGCCTAACACAGAGGGAGCCCCAGCCTAACACAGAGTGAGTCCCAGCCTAACACAGAGTGAGCCCCAGCCTAAAACAGAGTGAACCCCAATCTAACAAAGAGTGAGCCCCAGCCTAACACAGTGAGAACCCCAGCCTAACACAGAGTGAGCCCCAGCCTAACACAGAGTGAACCCCAGCCTGACACAGAGTGAGCCCCAGCCTAACACAGAGAGAACCCCAGCCTAACACAGAGTGAATCTCACCTAACTCAGAGTGAGCCGCAGCCTAACACAGAGTGAGCCCCAGCCTAACACAGAGTGAACCCCAGCCTAACACAGAGTGAACCCCAACCTAACACAGAGTGAATCTCACCTAACTCAGAGTGAGCCGCAGCCTAACACAGAGTGAGCCCCAGCCTAACACAGAGTGAGCCCCAGCCTAACACAGAGAGAACCCCAGCCTAACGCAGAGTGAGCCCCAGCCTAACACAGAGAGAACCCCAGCCTAACACAGAGTGAGCCCCAGCCTAACGCAGAGAGAACCCCAGCCTAACACAGAGTGAACCGCAACCTTAGACAGAGTGAGCCCCAGCCTAACACAGAGTGAACCCCAACCTTAGACAGAGTGAGCCCCAGCCTAACACAGAGAGAACCCCAGCCTAACACAGTGTGAACCCCAACCTAACACAGAGTGAGCCCCAGCCTAACACAGAGTGAACCCCAACCTTAGACAGAGTGAGCCCCAGCCTAACACAGAGAGAACCCCAGCCTAACACAGAGTGAACCTCAGCCTAGCACAGAGTGAGCCCCAGCCTAACACAGAGTGAGCTCCAGCCTAACACAGAGTGAACCCCAATCTAACACAGAGTAAGCCCCAGCCTAACACAGTGAGAACCCCAGCCTAACACAGAGTGAACCTCAGCCTAACACAGTGTGAACCCCAGCCTAACACAGAGTGAGCCCCAGCCTAACGCAGAGAGAACCCCAGCCTAACACAGAGTGAGCCTCAACCGAACACAGAGTGAGCCCCAGCCTAACACAATGAGAACCCTAATCTAATGCAGAGTGAACCCCAGCCTAACACAGAGTGAACCCCAACCTAACACAGAGTGAATCTCACCTAATTCAGAGTGAGCCCCAGCCAAACACAGAGTGAACCCCAGCCTAACAAAGAGTGAGCCCCAGCCTAACACAGAGTGAGCCCCAGCCTAACACAGAGTGAACCCCAGCCTAACACAGAGTGAACACCAAACTTACACAGAGTGAGCCCCAGCCTAACACAGAGTGAGCCCCATCCTAACACTGAGTGAGCTGCAGCCTAACGCAAAGAGAACCCCAGCCTAACTCAGAGTGAGCCCCAGCCTAACACAGAGTGAACCCCAGCCTTACACAGAGTGAACCCCAACCTAACACAGAGTGAGCCCCAGCCTAACACAGAGAGAACCCCAGCCTAACACAGAGTGAACCCCAACCTAACACAGAGTGAGCACGAGCCTAACACAGAGTGAACCCCAGCCTAACACAGAGAGAACCCCAACCTAACACAGAGTGAGCACCAGCCTAACACAGAGTGAACCCCAGCCTAATACAGTGAGAAACCCAGCCTAACACAGAGAGAACCCCAGCCTAACACAGAGTGAACCCCAGCCTAACACAGTGAGAAACCCAGCCTAACACAGAGTGAACCCCAGCCTAACACAGAGTGAGCCCCAGCCTAACACAGAGTGAGCCCCAGCCTAACACAATGAGAACCCCAATCTAATGCAGAGTGAACCCCAGCCTAACACAGAGTGAACCCCAACCTAACACAGAGTGAATCTCAACTAACTCAGAGTGAGCCCCAGCCTAACACAGAGTGAACCCCAGCCTAACACAGAGTGAGCCCCAGCCTAACACAGAGTGAACCCCAGCCTAACACAGAACCCCAACCTTACACAGAGTGAACCCCAGCCTAACAGAATGAGAACCCCAGCCTAACACAGAGTGAATCTCAGCCTAACTCAGAGTGAGCCCCCGCCTAACACAGAGTGAGCCCCAGCCTAACACAGTCAACCCCAGCCTAACTCAGAGTGAGCCCCAGCCTAACACAGAGTGAACCCCAGCCTTACACAGAGTGAACCCCAACCTAACGCAGAGTGAGCACCAGCCTAACAGAGAGTGAACCCCAGCCTTACACAGAGTGAACCCCAACCTAACACAGAGTGAGCCCCAGCCTAACACAGAGAGAACCTCTGCCTAACACAGAGTGAGCCCCCGCCTAACACAGAGTGAGCCCCAGCCTAACACAGTCAACCCCAGCCTAACTCAGAGTGAGCACCAGCCTAACACAGAGTGAACCCCAGCCTAACACAGAGAGAACCCCAGCCTAACACAGAGTGAGCCCCAGCCTAACACAGCGTGAACCCCAACCTAACACAGAGTGAACCCCAGCCTAACACAGAGTGAGCCCCAGCCTAACACAGAGTGAGCCCCAGCCTAACACAATGAGAACCCCAATCTAATGCAGTGTGAACCCCAGCCTAACACAGAGTGAGCCCCAGCCTAACACTGAGTGAACCCCAGCCTAACACAGAGTGAGCCCCAGCCTAACACAGAGTGAGCCCCAGCCTAACACAGAGTGAACCCCAACCTTACACAGAGAGAACCCCAGCCTAACACAGAGAGAACCCCAGCCTAACACAGTGTGAACCCCAACCTAACACAGAGTGAGCCCCAGCCTAACACAGAGTGAACCCCAACCTTAGACAGAGTGAGCCCCAGCCTAACACAGAGAGAACCCCAGCCTAACAAAGTGTGAACCCCAACCTAACACAGAGTGAGCCCCAGGCTAACACAGAGAGAACCCCAGCCTAACAGAGTGAGCCCCAGCCTAACACAGAGTGAACCCCAACCTAACACAGAGTGAGCCCCAGCCTAACGCAGAGAGAACCCCAGCTTAACACAGAGTGAGCCCCAGCCTAACACAGAGTGAACCTCAGCCTAACACAGTGTGAACCCCAGCCTAACACAGAGTGAACCCCAACCTTACACAGAGTGAGCCCCAGCCTAACACAGAGTGAACCCCAGCCTAACACAGAGTGAGCCCCAGCCTAACACAGAGTGAGCCCCAGCATAACACAATGAGAACCCCAATCTAATGCAGAGTGAACCCCATCCTAACACAGAGTGAACCCCAACCTAACACAGAGTGAACCCCAAACTAACACAGAGTGAGCCCCAGCCTAACACAGAGTGAACCCCAACCTTACACAGAGTGAGCCCCGGCCTAACACAGAGAGAACCCCAGCCTAACACAGTGTGAACCCCAACCTAAAACAGAGTGAGCCCCAGCCGAACACAGAGAGAACCCCAAACTAACACAGAGTGAGCCCCAGCCTAGCACAGAGTGAGCCCCAGCCGAACACAAAGTGAACCCCAGCCTAACACAGAGTGAGCCCCAACCTAACACAGAGTGAGCCCCAGCCTAACACAGAGTGAGCCCCAACCTAACACAGAGAGAACCCCAGCCTAACACAGAGTGAACCCCAGCCTAACACAGAGAGAACCCCAACCTTACACAGAGTGAACCCCAGCCTAACAGAATGAGAACCCCAGCCTAACACAGAGTGAATCTCAGCCTAACTCAGAGTGAGCCCCAGCCTAACTCAGAGTGAGCCCCTTCCTAACACAGAGAGAGCCCCAGCCTAACACAGAGAGAACCCCAGCCTAACACAGAGTGAGCCCCAGCCTAACACAGAGTGAGCCCCAGCCTAACACAGTGAGAACCCAAGCCTAACACAGAGTGAACCTCAGCCTAACACAGTGTGAAACCCAGCCTAACACAGAGTGAACCCCAACCTAACACAGAGTGAACCCCAGCCTAACACAGTGTGAACCCCAGCCTAACACAGTGTGAACCCCAGCCTAACACAGAGTGAGCCCCAGCCTAACACAGAGTGAGCCCCAGCCTAACACAGAGTGAGCCCAAATCTAATGCAGAGTGAACCCCAGCCTAACACAGAGTGAGCCCCAGCCTAACACAGAGTGAGCCCCAGCATTACACAGAGTGAGCCCCAACCTAACACAGAGAGAACCCCAGCCTAACACACTGTGAACCCCAGCCTAACACAGAGTGAGCCCCAGCCTAACACAGAGTGAACCCCAACCTTACACAGAGTGAGCCCCAGCCTAACACAGAGTGAACCCCAGCCTAACACAGTGTGAACCCCAACCTAACATAGAGTGAGCCCCAGCCTAACACAGAGTGAACCCCAGCCTAACACAGATTGAACCCCAGCCTAACACAGAGAGAACCCCAGCCTAACACAGTGTGAGCCCCAGCCTGACACAGAGATAACCCCAGCCTAACACAGAGAGAACCCCAGCCTGACACAGAGATAACCCCAGCCTAACACAGAGAGAACCCCAGCCTAACACAGTGTGAGCCCCAGCCTGACACAGAGATAACCCCAGCCTAAAACAGAGAGAACCCCAGCCTAACACAGAGAGAACCCCAGCCTAACACAGAGTGAACCCCAGCCTAACACAGAGTGAACCCCAGCCTAACACAGAATGAGCCCCAGCCTAACACAGAGTGAGCCCCAGCCTAACACAGATTGAACCCCAGCCTAACACAGAGAGAACCCCAGCCTAACACAGTGTGAGCCCCAGCCTGACACAGAGAGAACCCCAGACTAACACAGAGCCAGCCCCAGCCTAACACAGAGAGAACCCCAGCCTAACGCAGAGAGAACCCCAGCCTAACACAGAGTGAGCCCCAGCCTAACACAGAGAGAACCCCAGCCTAACACAGAGTGAATATCAACCTAACACAGAGTGAGCCCCAGTCTAACACAGAAAGAACCCCAGCCTAACACAGAGTGAACCCAAACCTAACACAGAGTGAGCCCCAATCTAACACAGAGTGAACCCCAGCTTAACACAGAGTGGGCCCCAGCCTAACACAGAGAGAACCCCAGCCTAACGCAGAGTGGGTCCCAGCCTAACACAGAGTGAGCCCCAGCCTAACACAGTGTGAGCTCCAGCCTAACACAGAGAGAACCCCAGCCTAACACAGAGCGAGCCCCAGCCTAACACAGTGTGAGCCCCAGCCTAACACAGAGTGGGTCCCAGCCTAACACAGAGAGAACCCCAGCCTAACACAGAGTGAGCCCCAGCCTAACACAGAGTGAGCCCCAGCCTAACACAGAGTGAGCCCCAGCCTAACACAGAGTGAACCCCAATCTAACACAGAGTAAGCCCCAGCCTAACACAGTGAGAACCCCAGCCTAACACAGAGTGAACCTCAGCCTAACACAGAGTGAGCCCCAGCCTAACACAGAGTGAACCCCAACCTTACACAGAGAGAACCCCAGCCTAACACAGTGTGAACCCCAACCTAACACAGAGAGAACCCCAACCTTAGACAGAGTGAGCCCCAGCCTAACACAGAGTGAACCCCAACCTTAGACAGAGTGAGCCCCAGCCTAACACAGAGTGAACCCCAACCTTAGACAGAGTGAGCCCCAGCCTAACACAGAGAGAACCCCAGCCTAACACAGTGTGAACCCCAACCTAACACAGAGTGAGCCCCAGCCTAACACAGAGAGAACCACAGCCTAACACAGAGTGAGCCCCAGCCTAACACAGAGTGAGCCCCAGTCTAACACAGAGTGAACCCCAATCTAACACAGAGTAAGCCCCAGCCTAACACAGTGAGAACCCAAGCCTAACACAGAGTGAACCTCAGCCTAACACAGTGTGAACCCCAGCCTAACACAGAGTGAGCCCCAGCCTAACGCAGAGAGAACCCCAGCCTAACACAGAGTGAGCCTCAACCGAACACAGAGTGAGCCCCAGCCTAACACAATGAGAAACCTAATCTAATGCAGAGTGAACCCCAGCCTAACACAGAGAGAACCCCAACCTAAAACAGAGTGAATCTCACCTAACTCAGAGTGAGCCCCAGCCAAACACAGAGTGAACCCCAGCCGAACAAAGAGTGAGCCCCAGCCTAACACAGAGTGAGCCCCGGCCTAACACAGAGTGAACCCCAGCCTAACACAGAGTGAACACCAACCTTACACAGAGTGAGCCCCAGCCTAACACAGAGTGAGCCCCATCCTAACACAGAGTGAGCTGCAGCCTAACGCAAAGAGAACCCCAGCCTAACTCAGAGTGAGCCCCAGCCTAACACAGAGTGAACCCCAGCCTTACACAGAGTGAACCCCAACCTAACACAGAGTGAGCCCCAGCCTAACACAGAGAGAACCCCAGCCTAACACAGAGTGAACCCCAACCTAACACAGAGTGAGCACGAGCCTAACACAGAGTGAACCCCAGCCTAACACAGAGAGAACCCCAACCTAACACAGAGTGAGCACCAGCCTAACACAGAGTGAACCCCAGCCTAACACAGAGAGAACCCCAGCCTAACACAGAGTGAACCCCAACCTAACACAGAGTGAGCCCCAGCCTAACACAGAGAGAACCCCAGCCTAACACAGAGTGAACCCCAACCTAACACAGAGTGAGCACGAGCCTAACACAGAGTGAACCCCAGCCTAACACAGAGAGAACCCCAACCTAACACAGAGTGAGCACCAGCCTAACACAGAGTGAACCCCAGCCTAACACAGAGAGAACCCCAGCCTAACACAGAGTGAACCCCAGCCTAACACAGAGTGAACCCCAGCCTAACACAGTGAGAAACCCAGCCTAACACAGAGTGAACCCCAGCCTAACACAGAGTGAGCCCCAGTCTAACACAGAGTGAACCCCAATCTAACACAGAGTAAGCCCCAGCCTAACACAGTGAGAACCCCAGCCTAACACAGAGTGAACCTCAGCCTAACACAGAGAGAACCCCAGCCTAACACAGAGTGAACCCCAGCCTAACACAGTGAGAAACCCAGCCTAACACAGAGTGAACCCCAGCCTAACACAGAGTGAGCCCCAGCCTAACACAGAGTGAGCCACAGCCTAACACAATGAGAACCCCAATCTAATGCAGAGTGAACCCCAGCCTAACACAGAGTGAACCCCAACCTAACACAGAGTGAATCTCAACTAACTCAGAGTGAGCCCCAGCCGAACACAGAGTGAACCCCAGCCTAACACAGAGTGAGCCCCAGCCTAACACAGAGTGAACCCCAGCCTAACACAGAGAGAACCCCAACCTTACACAGAGTGAACCCCAGCCTAACAGAATGAGAACCCCAGCCTAACACAGAGTGAATCTCAGCCTAACTCAGAGTGAGCCCCAGCCTAACACAGAGTGAGCCCCAGCCTAACACAGTCAACCCCAGCCTAACTCAGAGTGAGCCCCAGCCTAACACAGAGTGAACCCCAGCCTAACACAGAGTGAACCCCAGCCTTACACAGAGTGAACCCCAACCTAACACAGAGTGAGCCCCAGCCTAACACAGAGAGAACCCCAGCCTAACACGAAGTGAACCCCAACCTAACACAGAGTGAGCAAGAGCCTTTCACAGAGTGAACCCTAGCCTAACACAGAGAGAACCCCAGCCTAACACAGAGTGAGTCCCAGCCTAACACAGAGCGAACCCCTGCCTAACACAGAGTGAGCCCCAGCCCAACACAGAGTGAACCACAACCTAACACAGAGTGAACCCCAGCCTAACACAGAGTGAGCCCCAGCCTAACACAATGAGAACCCCAATCTAATGCAATGTGAACCCCAGCCTAACACAGAGTGAACCCCAACCTAACACAGAGTGAATCTCACCTAACTCAGAGTGAGCCCCAGCCTAACACAGAGAGAACCCCAGCCTAACACAGAGTGAGCCCCAGCCTAACACAGAGTGAACCCCAGCCTAACACAGAGTGAACCCCAACCTTACACAGAGAGAACCCCAGCCTAACACAGAGAGAACCCCAGCCTAACACAGTGTGAACCCCAACCTAACACAGAGTGAGCCCCAGCCTAACACAGAGAGAACCCCAGCCGAACACAGAGTGAGCCCCAGCCTAACACAGAGTGAACCCCAACCTAACACAGAGTGAGCCCTAGCCTAACGCAGAGAGAACCCCAGCTTAACACAGAGTGAGCCCCAGCCTAACACAGAGTGAACCTCAGCCTAACACAGTGTGAACCCCAGCCTAACACAGAGTGAACCCCAGCCTAACACAGAGTGAGCCCCAGCCTAACACAGAGTGAGCCCCAGCATAACACAATGAGAACCCCAATCTAATGCAGAGTGAACCCCATCCTAACACAGAGTGAACCCCAACCTAACACAGAGTGAACCCCAAACTAACACAGAGTGAGCCCCAGCCTAACACAGAGTGAACCCCAACCTTACACAGAGTGAGCCCCGGCCTAACACAGAGAGAACTCCAGCCTAACACAGTGTGAACCCTAACCTAAAACAGAGTGAGCCCCAGCCGAACACAGAGAGAACCCCAACCTAACACAGAGTGAGCCCCAGCCTAACACAGAGTGAGCCCCAGCCTAACACAAAGTGAACCCCAGCCTAACACAGAGTGAGCCCCAACCTAACACAGAGTGAGCCCCAGCCGAACACAGAGTGAGCCCCAACCTAACACAGAGTGAGCCCCAGCCTAACACAGAGTTAGCCCCAGCCTAACGCAGAGAGAAACCCAGCCTAACACAGAGTGAGCCCCAGCCTAACACAGAGTGAGCCCCAACCGAACACCGAGAGAACCCCAGCCTAACACAGAGTGAACCCCAACCTTAGACAGAGTGAGCCCCAGCCTAACACAGAGAGAACCCCAGCCTAACACAGTGTGAACCCCAACCTAACACAGAGTGAGCCCCAGCCTAACACAGAGAGAACCCCAGCCTAACACAGAGTGAGCCCCAGCCTAACACAGAGTGAACCCCAGCCTAACGCAGAGAGAACCCCAGCTTAACACAGAGTGAGCCCCAGCCTAACACAATGAGAACCCCAATCTAATGCAGAGTGAACCCCATCCTAACACAGAGTGAACCCCAACCTAACACAGAGTGAATCTCACCTAACTCAGAGTGAGCCCCAGCCTAACACAGAGTGAACCCCAGCCTAACACAGAGTGAGCCCCAGCCTAACACAGTGTAACCCCAGCCTAACACAGAGTGAACCCCAACCTTAGACAGAGTGAGCCCCAGCCTAACGCAGAGAGAACCCCAGCTTAACACAGAGTGAGCCCCAGCCTAACACAGAGTGAACCTCAGCCTAACACAGTGTGAACCCCAACCTTACACAGAGTGAGCCCCAGCCTAACACAGAGTGAACCCCAGCCTAACACAGAGTGAGCCCCAGCCTAACACAGAGTGAGCCCCAGCATAACACAATGAGAACCTCAATCTAATGCAGAGTGAACCCCATCCTAACACAGAGTGAACCCCAACCTAACACAGAGTGAACCCCAAACTAACACAGAGTGAGCCCCAGCCTAACACAGAGTGAACCCCAACCTTACACAGAGTGAGCCTCGGCCTAACACGGAGAGAACCCCAGCCTAACACAGTGTGAACCCCAGCCTAACACAGTGTGAACCCCAACCTAACACAGTGTGAACCCCAACCTAACACAGAGTGAGCCCCAGCCTAACACAGAGTGAACCCCAACCTTACACAGAGTGAACCCCATCCTAACACAGAGTGAACCCCAACCTAACACAGAGTGAACCCCAAACTAACACAGAGAGAACCCCAGACTAACACAGAGTGAGCCCCAGCCTAACACAGAGTGAACCCCAACCTTACACAGAGTGAGCCTCGGCCTAACACAGAGAGAACCCCAGCCTAACACAGTGTGAACCCGAACCTAACACAGAGTGAGCCCCAGCCTAACACAGAGTGAACCCCAACCTTACACAGAGTGAGCCCCGGCCTAACACAGAGAGAACCACAGCCTAACACAGTGTGAACCCCAACCTAACACAGAGTGAGCCCCAGCCTAACACAGAGAGAACCCCAGCCTAACACAGAGTGAGCCCCAGCCTAACACAAAGTGAACCCCAGCCTAACACAGAGTGAGCCCCAACCTAACACAGAGTGAGCCCCAGCCTAACACAGAGTGAGCGCCAACCTAACACACAGAGAACCACAGCCTAACACAGAGTGAGCCCCAGCCTAACGCAGAGAGAACCCCAGGCTAACACAGAGTGAGCCCCAGCCTAACACAGAGTGAGCCCCAACCGAACACCGAGAGAACCCCAGCCTAACACAGAGTGAGCCCCAGCCTAACACAGAGTGAACCCCAGCCTTACACAGAGTGAACCCCAACCTAACATAGAGTGAGCCCCAGCTTAACACAGAGAGAACCCCAGCCTAACACAGAGTGAACCCCAACCTAACACAGAGTGAGCCCCAGCCTAACACAGAGAGAACCTCTGCCTAACACAGAGTGAATCCCAGCCTAACACAGAGTGAACCCCAGCCTTACACAGAGTGAACCCCAACCTAACACAGAGTGAGCCCCAGCTTAACACAGAGAGAACCCCAGCCTTACACAGAGTGAACCCCAACCTAACACAGAGTGAGCCCCAGCCTAACACAGAGAGAACCTCTGCCTAACACAGAGTGAGCCCCAGCCTAACACAGAGTGAGCCCCAGCCTAACACAGAGTGAACCTCAGCCTAACACAGAGAGAGCCCCAGCCTAACACAGAGTGAACCCCAGCCTAACACAGTGTGAGCCCCAGCCTAACACAGAGAGAACACCAGCCTAACACAGAGAGAACCCCAGCCTAACACAGAACCAGCCCCAGCCTAACACAGAGAGAACCCCAGCCTAACACAGAGTGAGCCCCAACCTAACACACAGTGAGCCCCAGCCTAACACATAGTGAGCCCCAACCTAACACAGAGAGAACCCCAGCCTAACACAGAGTGAGCCCCAGCCTAACACAGAGAGAACCCCAGCCTAACACAGAGTGAGCCACATTCTGGATTAGTGGTGCTGGAAGAGCACAGCAATTCAGGCAGCATCTGAGGACAGGCAAAATCGACGTTTCGGGCAAAAGCCCTTCATCAGGAATATGCTGATGAAGGGCGTTTGCCCGAAACATCGATTTTGCCTGTCCTCGGATGCTGCCAGAATTGCTGTGCTCTTCCAGCACCACTTGCCCCAGCCTAACACAGAGTGAACCCCAGCCTAACACAGAGTGAGCCCCAGCCTAACACAGAGTGAGCCCCCGCCTAACACAGAGTGAACCCCAACCTTACACAGAGTGAGCCCCAGCCTAACACAGAGTGAACCTCAACCTAACACAAATGAGCCCCAGCCTAACACAGAGTGAACCCCAACCTTAGACAGAGTGAGCCCCAGCCTAACACAGAGTGAACCCCAACCTTAGACAGAGTGAGCCCCAGCCTAACACAGAGAGAACCCCAGCCTAACACAGTGTGAACCCCAACCTAACACAGAGTGAGCCCCAGCCTAACACAGTGAGAACCACAGCCTAACACAGAGTGAGCCCCAGCCTAACACAGAGTGAGCCCCAGTCTAACACAGAGTGAACCCCAATCTAACACAGAGTAAGCCCCAGCCTAACACAGTGAGAACCCAAGCCTAACACAGAGTGAACCTCAGCCTAACACAGTGTGAACCCCAGCCTAACACAGAGTGAGCCCCAGCCTAACACAGTGTGAACCCCAGCCTAACACAGAGTGAGCCCCAGCCTAACACAATGAGAACCCTAATCTAATGCAGAGTGAACCCCAGCCTAACACAGAGAGAACCCCAACCTAAAACAGAGTGAATCTCACCTAACTCAGAGTGAGCCCCAGCCAAACACAGAGTGAACCCCAGCCTAACAAAGAGTGAGCCCCAACCTAACACAGAGTGAGCCCCAGCCTAACACAGAGTGAGCGCCAACCTAACACACAGAGAACCACAGCCTAACACAGAGTGAGCCCCAGCCTAACGCAGAGAGAACCCCAGCCTAACACAGAGTGAGCCCCAGCCTAACACAGAGTGAGCCCCAACCGAACACCGAGAGAACCCCAGCCTAACACAGAGTGAGCCCCAGCCTAACACAGAGTGAACCCCAGCCTTACACAGAGTGAACCCCAACCTAACATAGAGTGAGCCCCAGCTTAACACAGAGAGAACCCCAGCCTTACACAGAGTGAACCCCAACCTAACACAGAGTGAGCCCCAGCCTAACACAGAGAGAACCTCTGCCTAACACAGAGTGAGCCCCAGCCTAACACAGAGTGAGCCCCAGCCTAACACAGAGTGAACCTCAGCCTAACACAGAGAGAGCCCCAGCCTAACACAGAGTGAACCCCAGCCTAACACAGTGTGAGCCCCAGCCTAACACAGAGAGAACACCAGCCTAACACAGAGAGAACCCCAGCCTAACACAGAACCAGCCCCAGCCTAACACAGAGAGAACCCCAGCCTAACACAGAGTGAGCCCCAACCTAACACACAGTGAGCCCCAGCCTAACACATAGTGAGCCCCAACCTAACACAGAGAGAACCCCAGCCTAACACAGAGTGAGCCCCAGCCTAACACAGAGAGAACCCCAGCCTAACACAGAGTGAGCCACATTCTGGATTAGTGGTGCTGGAAGAGCACAGCAATTCAGGCAGCATCTGAGGACAGGCAAAATCGACGTTTCGGGCAAAAGCCCTTCATCAGGAATATGCTGATGAAGGGCGTTTGCCCGAAACATCGATTTTGCCTGTCCTCGGATGCTGCCAGAATTGCTGTGCTCTTCCAGCACCACTTGCCCCAGCCTAACACAGAGTGAACCCCAGCCTAACACAGAGTGAGCCCCAGCCTAACACAGAGTGAGCCCCCGCCTAACACAGAGTGAACCCCAACCTTACACAGAGTGAGCCCCAGCCTAACACAGAGTGAACCTCAACCTAACACAAATGAGCCCCAGCCTAACACAGAGTGAACCCCAACCTTAGACAGAGTGAGCCCCAGCCTAACACAGAGTGAACCCCAACCTTAGACAGAGTGAGCCCCAGCCTAACACAGAGAGAACCCCAGCCTAACACAGTGTGAACCCCAACCTAACACAGAGTGAGCCCCAGCCTAACACAGTGAGAACCACAGCCTAACACAGAGTGAGCCCCAGCCTAACACAGAGTGAGCCCCAGTCTAACACAGAGTGAACCCCAATCTAACACAGAGTAAGCCCCAGCCTAACACAGTGAGAACCCAAGCCTAACACAGAGTGAACCTCAGCCTAACACAGTGTGAACCCCAGCCTAACACAGAGTGAGCCCCAGCCTAACACAGTGTGAACCCCAGCCTAACACAGAGTGAGCCCCAGCCTAACACAATGAGAACCCTAATCTAATGCAGAGTGAACCCCAGCCTAACACAGAGAGAACCCCAACCTAAAACAGAGTGAATCTCACCTAACTCAGAGTGAGCCCCAGCCAAACACAGAGTGAACCCCAGCCTAACAAAGAGTGAGCCCCAGCCTAACACAGAGTGAGCCCCGGCCTAACACAGAGTGAACCCCAGCCTAACACAGAGTGAACACCAACCTTACACAGAGTGAGCCCCAGCCTAACACAGAGTGAGCCCCATCCTAACACAGAGTGAGCTGCAGCCTAACGCAAAGAGAACCCCAGCCTAACTCAGAGTGAGCCCTAGCCTAACACAGAGTGAACCCCAGCCTTACACAGAGTGAACCCCAACCTAACACAGAGTGAGCCCCAGCCTAACACAGAGAGAACCCCAGCCTAACACAGAGTGAACCCCAACATAACACAGAGTGAGCACGAGCCTAACACAGAGTGAACCCCAGCCTAACACAGAGAGAACCCCAACCTAACACAGAGTGAGCACCAGCCTAACACAGAGTGAACCCCAGCCTAACACAGAGAGAACCCCAGCCTAACACAGAGTGAACCCCAGCCTAACACAGAGTGAACCCCAGCCTAACACAGTGAGAAACCCAGCCTAACACAGAGAGAACCCCAGCCTAACACAGAGAGAACCACAGCCTAACACAGAGTGAGCCCCAGCCTAACACAGAGTGAGCCCCAGTCTAACACAGAGTGAACCCCAATCTAAAACAGAGTAAGCCCCAGCCTAACACAGTGAGAACCCCAGCCTAACACAGAGTGAACCTCAGCCTAACACAGAGAGAACCCCAGCCTAACACAGAGTGAACCCCAGCCTAACACAGTGAGAAACCCAGCCTAACACAGAGTGAACCCCAGCCTAACACAGAGTGAGCCCCAGCCTAACACAGAGTGAGCCACAGCCTAACACAATGAGAACCCCAATCTAATGCAGAGTGAACCCCAGCCTAACACAGAGTGAACCCCAACCTAACACAGAGTGAATCTCAACTAACTCAGAGTGAGCCCCAGCCGAACACAGAGTGAACCCCAGCCTAACACAGAGTGAGCCCCAGCCTAACACAGAGTGAACCCCAGCCTAACACAGAGAGAACCCCAACCTTACACAGAGTGAACCCCAGCCTAACAGAATGAGAACCCCAGCCTAACACAGAGTGAGCCCCAGCCTAACACAGTCAACCCCAGCCTAACTCAGAGTGAGCCCCAGCCTAACACAGAGTGAACCCCAGCCTAACACAGAGTGAGCCCCAACCTAACACAGAGTGAGCCCCAGCCTAACACAGAGTGAGCGCCAACCTAACACACAGAGAACCACAGCCTAACACAGAGTGAGCCCCAGCCTAACGCAGAGAGAACCCCAGCCTAACACAGAGTGAGCCCCAGCCTAACACAGAGTGAGCCCCAGCCTAACACAGAGTGAGCCCCAGTCTAACACAGAGTGAACCCCAATCTAACACAGAGTAAGCCCCAGCCTAACACAGTGAGAACCCAAGCCTAACACAGAGTGAACCTCAGCCTAACACAGTGTGAACCCCAGCCTAACACAGAGTGAGCCCCAGCCTAACACAGTGTGAACCCCAGCCTAACACAGAGTGAGCCCCAGCCTAACACAATGAGAACCCTAATCTAATGCAGAGTGAACCCCAGCCTAACACAGAGAGAACCCCAACCTAAAACAGAGTGAATCTCACCTAACTCAGAGTGAGCCCCAGCCAAACACAGAGTGAACCCCAGCCTAACAAAGAGTGAGCCCCAGCCTAACACAGAGTGAGCCCCGGCCTAACACAGAGTGAACCCCAGCCTAACACAGAGTGAACACCAACCTTACACAGAGTGAGCCCCAGCCTAACACAGAGTGAGCCCCATCCTAACACAGAGTGAGCTGCAGCCTAACGCAAAGAGAACCCCAGCCTAACTCAGAGTGAGCCCTAGCCTAACACAGAGTGAACCCCAGCCTTACACAGAGTGAACCCCAACCTAACACAGAGTGAGCCCCAGCCTAACACAGAGAGAACCCCAGCCTAACACAGAGTGAACCCCAACATAACACAGAGTGAGCACGAGCCTAACACAGAGTGAACCCCAGCCTAACACAGAGAGAACCCCAACCTAACACAGAGTGAGCACCAGCCTAACACAGAGTGAACCCCAGCCTAACACAGAGAGAACCCCAGCCTAACACAGAGTGAACCCCAGCCTAACACAGAGTGAACCCCAGCCTAACACAGTGAGAAACCCAGCCTAACACAGAGAGAACCCCAGCCTAACACAGAGAGAACCACAGCCTAACACAGAGTGAGCCCCAGCCTAACACAGAGTGAGCCCCAGTCTAACACAGAGTGAACCCCAATCTAAAACAGAGTAAGCCCCAGCCTAACACAGTGAGAACCCCAGCCTAACACAGAGTGAACCTCAGCCTAACACAGAGAGAACCCCAGCCTAACACAGAGTGAACCCCAGCCTAACACAGTGAGAAACCCAGCCTAACACAGAGTGAACCCCAGCCTAACACAGAGTGAGCCCCAGCCTAACACAGAGTGAGCCACAGCCTAACACAATGAGAACCCCAATCTAATGCAGAGTGAACCCCAGCCTAACACAGAGTGAACCCCAACCTAACACAGAGTGAATCTCAACTAACTCAGAGTGAGCCCCAGCCGAACACAGAGTGAACCCCAGCCTAACACAGAGTGAGCCCCAGCCTAACACAGAGTGAACCCCAGCCTAACACAGAGAGAACCCCAACCTTACACAGAGTGAACCCCAGCCTAACAGAATGAGAACCCCAGCCTAACACAGAGTGAGCCCCAGCCTAACACAGTCAACCCCAGCCTAACTCAGAGTGAGCCCCAGCCTAACACAGAGTGAACCCCAGCCTAACACAGAGTGAACCCCAGCCTTACACAGAGTGAACCCCAACCTAACACAGAGTGAGCCCCAGCCTAACACAGAGAGAACCCCAGCCTAACACGAAGTGAACCCCAACCTAACACAGAGTGAGCACCAGCCTTACACAGAGTGAACCCTAGCCTAACACAGAGAGAACCCCAGCCTAACACAGAGTGAGTCCCAGCCTAACACAGAGCGAACCCCTGCCTAACACAGAGTGAGCCCCAGCCCAACACAGAGTGAACCCCAACCTAACACAGAGTGAACCCCAGCCTAACACAGAGTGAGCCCCAGCCTAACACAGAGTGAGCCCCAGCCTAACACAATGAGAACCCCAATCTAATGCAATGTGAACCCCAGCCTAACACAGAGTGAATCTCACCTAACTCAGAGTGAACCCCAGCCTAACACAGAGAGAACCCCAGCCTAACACAGAGTGAGCCCCACCCTAACACAGAGTGAACCCCAGCCTAACACAGAGTGAACCCCAACCTTACACAGAGAGAACCCCAGTCTAACACAGAGAGAACCCCAGCCTAACACAGTGTGAACCCCAACCTAACACAGAGTGAGCCCCAGCCTAACACAGAGAGAACCCCAGCCTAACACAGAGTGAGCCCCAGCCTAACACAGAGTGAACCCCAACCTAACACAGAGTGAGCCCCAGCCTAACGCAGAGAGAACCCCAGCTTAACACAGAGTGAGCCCCAGCCTAACACAGAGTGAACCTCAGCCTAACACAGTGTGAACCCCAGCCTAACACAGAGTGAACCCCAACCTTACACAGAGTGAGCCCCAGCCTAACACAGAGTGAACCCCAGCCTAACACAGAGTGAGCCCCAGCCTAACACAGAGTGAGCCCCAGCATAACACAATGAGAACCCCAATCTAATGCAGAGTGAACCCCATCCTAACACAGAGTGAACCCCAACCTAACACAGAGTGAACCCCAAACTAACACAGAGTGAGCCCCAGCCTAACACAGAGTGAACCCCAACCTTACACAGAGTGAGCCCCGGCCTAACACAGAGAGAACCCCAGCCTAACACAGTGTGAACCCTAACCTAAAACAGAGTGAGCCCCAGCCGAACACAGAGAGAACCCCAACCTAACACAGAGTGAGCCCCAGCCTAACACAGAGTGAGCCCCAGCCTAACACAAAGTGAACCCCAGCCTAACACAGAGTGAGCCCCAACCTAACACAGAGTGAGCCCCAGCCTAACACAGAGTAAGCCCCAACCTAACACAGAGAGAACCCCAGCCTAACACAGAGTGAGCCCCAGCCTAACGCAGAGAGAACCCCAGCCTAACACAGAGTGAGCCACAGCCTAACACATAGTGAGCCCCAACCTAACACAGAGAGAACCCCAGCCTAACACAGAGTGAGCCCCAGCCTAACACAGAGAGAACCCCAGCCTAACACAGAGTGAGCCACATTCTGGATTAGTGGTGCTGGAAGAGCACAGCAATTCAGGCAGCATCTGAGGACAGGCAAAATCGACGTTTCGGGCAAAAGCCCTTCATCAGGAATATGCTGATGAAGGGCGTTTGCCCGAAACATCGATTTTGCCTGTCCTCGGATGCTGCCAGAATTGCTGTGCTCTTCCAGCACCACTTGCCCCAGCCTAACACAGAGTGAACCCCAGCCTAACACAGAGTGAGCCCCAGCCTAACACAGAGTGAGCCCCCGCCTAACACAGAGTGAACCCCAACCTTACACAGAGTGAGCCCCAGCCTAACACAGAGTGAACCCCAACCTTAGACAGAGTGAGCCCCAGCCTAACACAGAGTGAACCCCAACCTTAGACAGAGTGAGCCCCAGCCTAACACAGAGAGAACCCCAGCCTAACACAGTGTGAACCCCAACCTAACACAGAGTGAGCCCCAGCCTAACACAGTGAGAACCACAGCCTAACACAGAGTGAGCCCCAGCCTAACACAGAGTGAGCCCCAGTCTAACACAGAGTGAACCCCAATCTAACACAGAGTAAGCCCCAGCCTAACACAGTGAGAACCCAAGCCTAACACAGAGTGAACCTCAGCCTAACACAGTGTGAACCCCAGCCTAACACAGAGTGAGCCCCAGCCTAACACAGTGTGAACCCCAGCCTAACACAGAGTGAGCCCCAGCCTAACACAATGAGAACCCTAATCTAATGCAGAGTGAACCCCAGCCTAACACAGAGAGAACCCCAACCTAAAACAGAGTGAATCTCACCTAACTCAGAGTGAGCCCCAGCCAAACACAGAGTGAACCCCAGCCTAACAAAGAGTGAGCCCCAGCCTAACACAGAGTGAGCCCCGGCCTAACACAGAGTGAACCCCAGCCTAACACAGAGTGAACACCAACCTTACACAGAGTGAGCCCCAGCCTAACACAGAGTGAGCCCCATCCTAACACAGAGTGAGCTGCAGCCTAACGCAAAGAGAACCCCAGCCTAACTCAGAGTGAGCCCTAGCCTAACACAGAGTGAACCCCAGCCTTACACAGAGTGAACCCCAACCTAACACAGAGTGAGCCCCAGCCTAACACAGAGAGAACCCCAGCCTAACACAGAGTGAACCCCAACATAACACAGAGTGAGCACGAGCCTAACACAGAGTGAACCCCAGCCTAACACAGAGAGAACCCCAACCTAACACAGAGTGAGCACCAGCCTAACACAGAGTGAACCCCAGCCTAACACAGAGAGAACCCCAGCCTAACACAGAGTGAACCCCAGCCTAACACAGAGTGAACCCCAGCCTAACACAGTGAGAAACCCAGCCTAACACAGAGAGAACCCCAGCCTAACACAGAGAGAACCACAGCCTAACACAGAGTGAGCCCCAGCCTAACACAGAGTGAGCCCCAGTCTAACACAGAGTGAACCCCAATCTAAAACAGAGTAAGCCCCAGCCTAACACAGTGAGAACCCCAGCCTAACACAGAGTGAACCTCAGCCTAACACAGAGAGAACCCCAGCCTAACACAGAGTGAACCCCAGCCTAACACAGTGAGAAACCCAGCCTAACACAGAGTGAACCCCAGCCTAACACAGAGTGAGCCCCAGCCTAACACAGAGTGAGCCACAGCCTAACACAATGAGAACCCCAATCTAATGCAGAGTGAACCCCAGCCTAACACAGAGTGAACCCCAACCTAACACAGAGTGAATCTCAACTAACTCAGAGTGAGCCCCAGCCGAACACAGAGTGAACCCCAGCCTAACACAGAGTGAGCCCCAGCCTAACACAGAGTGAACCCCAGCCTAACACAGAGAGAACCCCAACCTTACACAGAGTGAACCCCAGCCTAACAGAATGAGAACCCCAGCCTAACACAGAGTGAATCTCAGCCTAACTCAGAGTGAGCCCCAGCCTAACACAGAGTGAGCCCCAGCCTAACACAGTCAACCCCAGCCTAACTCAGAGTGAGCCCCAGCCTAACACAGAGTGAACCCCAGCCTAACACAGAGTGAACCCCAGCCTTACACAGAGTGAACCCCAACCTAACACAGAGTGAGCCCCAGCCTAACACAGTCAACCCCAGCCTAACTCAGAGTGAGCCCCAGCCTAACACAGAGTGAACCCCAGCCTAACACAGAGAGAACCCCAGCCTAACACGAAGTGAACCCCAACCTAACACAGAGTGAGCACCAGCCTTACACAGAGTGAACCCTAGCCTAACACAGAGAGAACCCCAGCCTAACACAGAGTGAGTCCCAGCCTAACACAGAGCGAACCCCTGCCTAACACAGAGTGAGCCCCAGCCCAACACAGAGTGAACCCCAACCTAACACAGAGTGAACCCCAGCCTAACACAGAGTGAGCCCCAGCCTAACACAGAGTGAGCCCCAGCCTAACACAATGAGAACCCCAATCTAATGCAATGTGAACCCCAGCCTAACACAGAGTGAACCCCAACCTAACACAGAGTGAATCTCACCTAACTCAGAGTGAACCCCAGCCTAACACAGAGAGAACCCCAGCCTAACACAGAGTGAGCCCCACCCTAACACAGAGTGAACCCCAGCCTAACACAGAGTGAACCCCAACCTTACACAGAGAGAACCCCAGTCTAACACAGAGAGAACCCCAGCCTAACACAGTGTGAACCCCAACCTAACACAGAGTGAGCCCCAGCCTAACACAGAGAGAACCCCAGCCTAACACAGAGTGAGCCCCAGCCTAACACAGAGTGAACCCCAACCTAACACAGAGTGAGCCCCAGCCTAACGCAGAGAGAACCCCAGCTTAACACAGAGTGAGCCCCAGCCTAACACAGAGTGAACCTCAGCCTAACACAGTGTGAACCCCAGCCTAACACAGAGTGAACCCCAACCTTACACAGAGTGAGCCCCAGCCTAACACAGAGTGAACCCCAGCCTAACACAGAGTGAGCCCCAGCCTAACACAGAGTGAGCCCCAGCATAACACAATGAGAACCCCAATCTAATGCAGAGTGAACCCCATCCTAACACAGAGTGAACCCCAACCTAACACAGAGTGAACCCCAAACTAACACAGAGTGAGCCCCAGCCTAACACAGAGTGAACCCCAACCTTACACAGAGTGAGCCCCGGCCTAACACAGAGAGAACCCCAGCCTAACACAGTGTGAACCCTAACCTAAAACAGAGTGAGCCCCAGCCGAACACAGAGAGAACCCCAACCTAACACAGAGTGAGCCCCAGCCTAACACAGAGTGAGCCCCAGCCTAACACAAAGTGAACCCCAGCCTAACACAGAGTGAGCCCCAACCTAACACAGAGTGAGCCCCAGCCTAACACAGAGTAAGCCCCAACCTAACACAGAGAGAACCCCAGCCTAACACAGAGTGAGCCCCAGCCTAACGCAGAGAGAACCCCAGCCTAACACAGAGTGAGCCACAGCCTAACACAGAGTGAGCCCCAACCGAACACCGAGAGAACCCCAGCCTAACACAGAGTGAACCCCAACCTTAGACAGAGTGAGCCCCAGCCTAACACAGAGAGAACCCCAGCCTAACACAGTGTGAACCCCAACCTAACACAGAGTGAGCCCCAGCCTAACACAGAGAGAACCCCAGCCTAACACAGAGTGAGCCCCAGCCTAACACAGAGTGAACCCCAACCTAACACAGAGTGAGCCCCAGCCTAACGCAGAGAGAACCCCAGCTTAACACAGAGTGAGCCCCAGCCTAACACAATGAGAACCCCAATCTAATGCAGAGTGAACCCCATCCTAACACAGAGTGAACCCCAACCTAACACAGAGTGAATCTCACCTAACTCAGAGTGAGCCCCAGCCTAACACAGAGTGAACCCCAGCCTAACACAGAGTGAGCCCCAGCCTAACACAGTGTAACCCCAGCCTAACACAGAGTGAACCCCAACCTTAGACAAAGTGAGCCCCAGCCTAACACAGAGAGAACCCCAGCCTAACACAGTGTGAACCCCAACCTAACACAGAGTGAGCCCCAGCCTAACACAGAGTGAACCCCAACCTAACACAGAGTGAGCCCCAGCCTAACGCAGAGAGAACCCCAGCTTAACACAGAGTGAGCCCCAGCCTAACACAGAGGGAACCTCATCCTAACACAGTGTGAACCCCAGCCTAACACAGAGTGAACCCCAACCTTACACAGAGTGAGCCCCAGCCTAACACAGAGTGAACCCCAGCCCAACACAGAGTGAGCCCCAGCCTAACACAGAGTGAGCCCCAGCATAACAGAATGAGAACCCTAATCTAATGCAGAGTGAACCCCATCCTAACACAGAGTGAACCCCAACCTAACACAGAGTGAACCCCAAACTAACACAGAGTGAGCCCCAGCCTAACACAGAGTGAACCCCAACCTTACACAGAGTGAGCCCCGGCCTAACACAGAGAGAACCCCAGCCTAACACAGTGTGAACCCCAGCCTAACACAGTGTGAACCCCAACCTAACACAGTGTGAACCCCAACCTAACACAGAGTGAGCCCCAGCCTAACACAGAGTGAACCCCAACCTTACACAGAGTGAGCCCCGGCCTAACACAGAGAGAACCACAGCCTAACACAGTGTGAACCCCAACCTAACACAGAGTGAGCCCCAGCCTAACACAGAGAGAACCCCAGCCTAACACAGAGTGAGCCCCAGCCTAACACAAAGTGAACCCCAGCCTAACACAGAGTGAGCCCCAACCTAACACAGAGTGAGCCCCAGCCTAACACAGAGTGAGCGCCAACCTAACACACAGAGAACCACAGCCTAACACAGAGTGAGCCCCAGCCTAACGCAGAGAGAACCCCAGCCTAACACAGAGTGAGCCCCAGCCTAACACAGAGTGAGCCCCAGCTTAACACAGAGAGAACCCCAGCCTAACACAGAGTGAGCCCCAGCCTAACACAGAGTGAACCCCAGCCTTACACAGAGTGAACCCCAACCTAACATAGAGTGAGCCCCAGCTTAACACAGAGAGAACCCCAGCCTTACACAGAGTGAACCCCAACCTAACACAGAGTGAGCCCCAGCTTAACACAGAGAGAACCCCAGCCTTACACAGAGTGAACCCCAACCTAACACAGAGTGAGCCCCAGCCTAACACAGAGAGAACCTCTGCCTAACACAGAGTGAGCCCCAGCCTAACACAGAGTGAGCCCCAGCCTAACACAGAGTGAACCTCAGCCTAACACAGAGAGAGCCCCAGCCTAACACAGAGTGAACCCCAGCCTAACACAGTGTGAGCCCCAGCCTAACACAGAGAGAACCCCAGCCTAACACAGAGAGAACCCCAGCCTAACACAGAACCAGCCCCAGCCTAACACAGAGAGAACCCCAGCCTAACACAGAGTGAGCCCCAACCTAACACACAGTGAGCCCCAGCCTAACACATAGTGAGCCCCAACCTAACACAGAGAGAACCCCAGCCTAACACAGAGTGAGCCCCAGCCTAACACAGAGAGAACCCCAGCCTAACACAGAGTGAGCCACATTCTGGATTAGTGGTGCTGGAAGAGCACAGCAATTCAGGCAGCATCTGAGGACAGGCAAAATCGACGTTTCGGGCAAAAGCCCTTCATCAGGAATATGCTGATGAAGGGCGTTTGCCCGAAACGTCGATTTTGCCTGTCCTTGGATGCTGCCTGAATTGCTGTGCTCTTCCAGCACCACTTGCCCCAGCCTAACACAGAGTGAACCCCAGCCTAACACAGAGTGAGCCCCAGCCTAACACAGAGTGAGCCCCCGCCTAACACAGAGTGAACCCCAACCTTACACAGAGTGAGCCCCAGCCTAACACAGAGTGAACCTCAACCTAACACAGAATGAGCCCCAGCCTAACACAGAGTGAACCCCAGCCTAACACAGTGAGAACCCCAGCCTAACACAGAGTGAGCCCCAGCCTAACACAGAGAGAACCCCAGCCTAACACAGAGAGAACCCCAGCCTAACACAGAGTGAGCCCCAGCCTAACACAGTGTGAGCTCCAGCCTAACACAGAGAGAACCCCAGCCTAACACAGAGCGAGCCCCAGCCTAACACAGAGAGAACCCCAGCCTAACACAGTGTGAGCCCCAGCCCAACACAGAGAGAACCCCAGCCTAACACAGTGTGAGCTCCAGCCTAACACAGAGAAAACCACAGCCTAACACAGAGCGAGCCCCAGCCTAACGCAGAGAGAACCCCAGCCTAACACAGAGCGAGCCCCAGCCTAATACAGAGCGAGCCCCAGCCTAACACTGAGTGAACCCCTGCCTAACACAGAGAGAACCCCAGCCTAATACAGAGTGTCCCCCAGCCTAATGCAGAGAGAAACCCAGCCTAACACAGAGTGAGCCCCTTC